>NC_092238.1:6376308-6428808 GCF_036320965.1 Panulirus ornatus
CACGACCTCTGGCACGCTGAACCACATTCTGGTCTGCCGCTCCTAGTGCCGTACTGTACACATGGAGGAGGAGGATCATTACATGAAGCGCACGGTGGCGGACGCTACCGCTGGTCTAATGGTAGACGGTGACTGTGCATCGTGCCTCTCTCTCTCTCTCTCTCTCTCTCTCTCTCTCTCTCTCTCTCTCTCTCTCTCTCTCACATACACACACATACACACACACACACACACACACACACACACACACACACACACACACACACACCGCACCAAGTTGGAAATTCCCAACGCTTCCCACACGATCACAGAAGTTAAAGCAACGCTCGGTGAGCAGTCGTCTGGCCCTTACCTTATGTGTTCCCGCTTGAGAACACCAGGTGTTCGCTGCCTCGGGTTGTATATGGGTCGAGCTCCTTGCTCCCTTAAGAGACCCAAGCCTAATGGTAAAAACCTCTTCATCAAGCTCCATCTATAAACACTCGCTCTTTTCTCCTGACGAAGGCGACAGCCTTATAGCAGAATCGCGTTGTATATCCTCTCTCTCTCTCTCTCTCTCTCTCTCTCTCTCTCTCTCTCTCTCTCTCTCTCTCTCTCTCTCTCTCTCCCCTCTCTCTCTCTCTCTCTCTGGATACACCTGCATCTTATTAAAGACGAATCAGCAAAATGAATGTAATCTTCACAAGAAACAAAATCCTTTTTCAACTACAGATGCGAAAATACTTAAAAACTTAGAGCTTTTCAAGGTAATTCTCCATCACTGCGTGAGGAAAGGATAAGCCTTTGAAAATAAACCCCGGAACAGGTTATCACGCTGACCTGAACGGGGAGTGCAACAGACAGTGCTCATAATTACGAACCTATTCATCACAAAACTCGTCCCAAGAGCCCAGCGCATCACAGACGACGTCTTCGTGAGACAAAATAACAAGTTTTCATTTAATCTCTAATAACCTGCTGCAGCTCCACAATAAATGAATTACTGATACATGAGAGCGTGTCCTCTCGTAAGGTAATTACTTTTCCTGGGAAAAGCTGCTCTGTTGCAGAATGATATCGAGTTTCTGACATACCTACGACATATTGCTATGAATACATGAATCAATGCATACCTACGACATATTGCTATGAATAAATGACTTAATGCATAGGTTTTTCAATTAAGCAGGAGGCAGCAAAAAAAAAAGAAAATACGCATATGAAAAATACATATATGTATATATATACCTCTCGAGATATGTGACCCTTCTATCTTACTGTATGTCAATTCATTCAAAATATAGTGGTAGCGCTCCCGCCTGTTGCACTGTGGTCCCGGGTTCGATCCTGGCTGTTGGAGGTTTGTATGTTCTATGAAAGTGCGCGTTCATATGCACTTAGTTCATATATATATATATATATATATATATATATATCTTTTCTTTCTTTCAAACTATTCGCCATTTCCCGCATTAGCGAGGTAGCGTTAAGAACAGATGACTGGGCCTTTGAGGGACTACCCTCACCTGGCCCAATTCTCTGTTCCTTCTTTTGGAAGATTAAAAAAAAAAAAAAAAAAAAAAAAAAAAAAAAAAAAAAAAACGAGAGGGGAGGATTTCCAGCCCCCCGCTCCCTCCCCTTTTAGTCGCCTTCTACGACACGCAGGGAATACGTGGGAAGTATTCTTGCTCCCCTATCCCCAGGGATAATATATATATATATATATATATATATATATATATATATATATATATATATATATATATATATATATATATATATAAAGGCTACATCATGATCAAAGGACGGAAACACCTTCTCGCTACACAAAGGAAAGTGATATCATAGCAATAATAACAATAATAATAATAATGATAATAATAATAATAATGATAATAATAATAATAATAATAATAATAATAATAATAATAATAATAAAAATAATAATAATTAACACAGTGGTACATCAGGAAGCTTAACACGTCTGTTGGATTACGTACACACTAGCGCTGGTAAGCAACGTACGTAAGTTTAAACAATGGTTTTAGTCTTAGGAAACACTAGCATGTATCGTGTACAATTGTTGAAATTACAGTTACAGAATCTGTGTGTGTGTGTGTGTGTGTGTGTGTGTGTGTGTGTGTGTGTGTACAAGTCTATGACCGCTTAAGTGTGCATTAATGTAATTGGAATTTAATACTTCATATCACATCACGTTTTCATTCTGTTCAGGAAATTAGTATTGAAACAGCAGGGGAGTTTCAGTGATTGTGTAAAATTATTTATTATTCCTACTGTGAGGTTTTAATCAAAAGAGAATATCGATATTAAATATTTTGTTGATGAGCGAAAAACCATATGATCCATAGAGAGAAAAAAGAAAACAGCAAAACCACTTTTCAAATGAAATTTTATCTAAAATCGTAAGATTAATCAAATTAAGTGTCTTCAAAGTGGAATAAAAACTGTATCTTCAAGTTGTATTATTGTTACTTTGTTATATAAAGAGAGAGAAAAAAAATCACCACACAGTTCAAATACAATTTTCAATTAAGCAGAGAGAAAATATAAAGTTTCGAAATAAAAATTGAGTTAAAGTATTAAAACTTTTACCATAAGTAGTAAGGTAAACGCCGAGTTCGACTGAAAAAAAAATATATATATATATATTTCCTAAGAGTCAACCTGAATGAATGTATTCTGCCGTTTCGAGCCAATAAAGTGCTATAAAAAAAAAGTCACATGGAAATGGACTTCCGTGGCGTAACGGTTTGCGTATCTGACCGTGACGCATCTACGAACTGACCCATGTCGAGGGCAAAGGATCGAATCCTACTCGCAGCAGCCGGTTCGCAGTCAACCCAGCTCTTCATCCTCCATTATATATATATATATATATATATATATATATATATATATATATATATATATATATATATATATAGTGCGTATATAGCATTAATATGAATGCCTTGATTAGGGCATTTAGTAGTCCCAGTGCCGTTTCAGCTAATAAAAAGATAATGCTCGAATAATAACTAATTAATTAATTAATCTTCCACTCGACATTAAAAGAACAACAACGATAAACACTGAAACAAGAGTTAAGACAGACGCTATGAAGATTACATCACACGCGTCACCTGGATAAACTCCACAATGATAGTATCATGCGAAGCAGAAATGATTGCTCATGTGACAGACATATTACGATAAGCGATACGTTCATTAAACAGTTTATCTCCAGAGAATTCGGTAACTCATATCAGTGGACGAATCCCCCAATCACTATTCATTAAAAAATGAATAATCAATTTATCTCGTTATTTCACTCATAACTCTTTCAAGTCTGTAATTAACAATAAGGTGAACAACTGCTGATAATTATTTCAGGTAAGGAATTAGAAGAGAAGAAGGTATCTGACGCTCTTACAAAATACTGATTCTTTTCAATTCCTCTTTTGTTATTTTTCCTCTTCAAAATAATGAGAAGGTTTCAGCCACTGCGAAAAGGAAATCATTTAGAAGAGCTGAGCCGTCCGAATTTCAACGATACGTAAAGCAATTTCATTTCAAACATGAAAGCCAGAAGAGATAACAGAAATGGCTATAATCGTACAAGCAAACATTTCATAATTTCACACGCTGGAATTAAGGCAAAGCGACGTTCTCCGGAGAACAAATTAATGTCCTTAGTAACTCAAGGATTAAGATTATTAGTTACAGGGAGGAGATCGTGTGTCACGAACATAAGAAATCATAGAAATGGTTTATCTCAAACTTAAAAGTGTTTCCGGAGAATATTTGACGATTCTTTACCGAAGAAAAAACTCAGAAACAATTGAAATAGCATAATAGTTTATATATATATATATATATATATATATATATATATATATATATATATATATATATATATATATATATATATGAACATACAATGCTTATCACAGCAAATTAATATTTTTTCTCTCTGTGAAGCAGATTTCACCAAACACATTCCGAGCCTAACACGGTAAAGCAGATATGAATCAAAAAATAATGAAAACCAATTTCAACTTGAAAAGACTGTCAGATCCACTGGTTATAATCAGTGTGAACAGATGCCAAAATCCACGTGTTGTATATAAACACACAAAAAGTTATCTTGTTTCGACGAACGTGTAAATTTCAAACGTGCGATACGTTCAAATGTGTCCTCAACCAGCCAGGTAATTTCCACTAGTCTAGTACCGTAGCACTGCATCCTCAGCACCCACACACACACACACCCACATGATAATCTGACTTGGTATGTATCTTCCAAGTGATTGCTTAAAGCCACTTTATATTCTCTCAATTGTCCATGACGATACTATCACCACCTATGTCACCAATATACACTGGTATATATATATATATATTTATATATATATATATATATATATATATATATATATATATATATATTTATATAAATATATATATATACCTTTGATCGACCTATCGTTAAAGGTGGATGACCAGCAGGGTTGACTGTGGACAAACTGCCGCAAACACGATCCAAGAACCAGAGACTCCCTTTTGTAGTTGTCCAGACGTCCAGTTAACCAACACGCCTACATCAACGTTTATTTCAATTCTCTTTAATGTTTACAATAAGAAACGTCTTACATATATCTCAAATAACGCAGAACGGACCATAGACAAAAATTATCCTCTAATAGGTTAATTGTCGATCTAAAGGACCTCTTTGTTAGTACGACCATATATCTCAAATAACGCAGAACGGACCATGGACAAAAATTGTCCTTTAATAGGTTAATTGTCGATCTAAAGGACCTCTCTGTTAATACGACCAGGAGCGTCATTGCCATTTCGAAAGCTCTCGTGAAGAGCAGATGCTTAAAAAGTAGCATAAACAGCAACAGCAGAGTCGCCAAGTCGCTCCAAGTTAGCAGCTAACCCACGCCTTTAGCATAAGAGCAGGCTGAGGTCAGCTTCATGCCTCCCCTCCTCGTCTGCGAGCAGTTGAGAACAGATCAGATTAAGGAGGCAAATCACAGCCACTCTGCTCCAGATTGCCTGAGGTCTTGGCGGGTCTGCTGGGAACCAGGGAATGAGGCTTGGGACGCCTTAACCAGAGGCTGAGTACATTGCGCAAGGCCGAGCTGATCACCAGCGGCTCAGTGTACGAGTTTCCGTTGCGAAAAGAGAAATACATCTGACGTATTGAATGGTAGATTGTAATCGTATAAGTCGAAATTATCAAATTTATATTACAAAATGTGCAATAAAATACTGGAGAGAAATGTCAGCGTGACCTATAAGGAGCAAAATATAACAATCATAGTTCTTAACATCTTTTCCAAATACCACAAAAGTTATTTCGCTCATCTAAAAAGAAAGAAAACCAATTAAAGTATATTGATAAATCTTCTACTGGTTGCTCTGAAAATCTGAAACACACGACAGAATATGGATTTGTAGTTAGTAGCGAAGGTTCTCCTCCTTTCTACATCTCAACAGTCGATGTTCACAGTAATCCTGTGAACACAAGAATAGGTTACGGCGGTCGGGTCCCGCTGGATCACAGAACGCGAGAAACCCACCACCACCACCAGTACTGTAGTCTGTCCCCCCTCTCACAACTGAGCCAACCTCTTCTTCTTATAGGGTCACCGGTAGGTGGGGAGGACGATCGGCCACTCTCTCTCTCTCTCTCTCTCTCTCTCTCTCTCTCTCTCTCTCTCTCTCTCTCTCTCTCTCTCTACTGAAGGAGGGACGGAGGAGTCCCGCCAAAAGGTGAGGAGCGAACGACTTGGGAGGATTAGACTCCTTTTTCAAATATGTCTGATGAAGAAGAAGAAGATTAGATAACGAGAGGAGACACTGGACGTAACCAGGACTAATTCAGTCGACAGAGGGGCTTTACAACCCCGTGAGATGGGTCAGGGGGACGACTTTGGTTGGGTTTAACGTGCTATGAAGCGGGCGGGGGATGGGGGAGTAAGGTATGATTGCCGAGGACCAAAGACGCAGGAAGCTTTCGTCGAGGTGTACGTTGTTCGACACTTAAGGTCTGTGACGCAGTTCATTTTTTGGAGTCTGCCAGAGAGAAAGAAGAGAATGAACTTATGTAACACAGACGAATAACCTTTAACGAAAGAAAATGAGTACAGTCTTGTGGTGCATCACACACACACACACACACACACACACACACACACACACACACACACACACACACACACACCATCCATTCGACGAGAGAGAATGTATATAGAATAACAAATCTATAACCCACAATGACCAAATACAGGAAAGCTCTGTAAATTTCGTCGTTTTCAGGAGAGGAACAGAAATATACAATACGGCGAGGGCAAGACCCCCTGAGATGGTGAGGCCAGGTGACACACCATGTCATGTGGGTTTGTGTGAGATGAACCGCTGAGATAATCCTCTTACTGGCAACCACAGAGATGGGGGGTCAGGGATCTCACGCCCTTGGGAAAGATTAAATGCACCTGTTGGTACAGGCAGGAGACGTAGAATCTGAGAGTTGATTTTCACCTTCTGTGATACAGACGCTTCACTGCATTCCATACTGTGGTCTATACTGAGAACATGATGAAAATATATGAAAAAATATAGCCGAATTTTCTTGGCTATATTTATGTGTCAAAATGTGTTTAGTGACACTACTAACCACTGTTACCAATCTGACTACATAACATTGGATACAAGGAGCATTATACGCTACGAGATAACCATTCCAAACAATTCACTTGGTACGTATTGAAAATAATTTGCTCCTACGTTAACTGGTGAATATCATTTTACTGTTATCATCCCCATAAATGACATGTTAACAAAGGAACATCTGGCCTTGTGGTATATTTTCAAACAAATTTTCAAACAATTACATCATCACTACCTTCTTAATTATCAAGACCTCTTAGTGATACAAGAGTTGCATTAGCATTATTTGTCTAAGACTAACTTTTTTTTTTACACAAGAAACAATCTGATGTATTCAGATTGTATAAGCTGAAAACCTATGATGTGTATGCAAATTTTATGAGTTGAAATCCTATGATGTGTATATCCTTAAAGAGTCGAACTACCGTGTGGGTTGTCACCTACACATCTCTATACTTACTTCTCCTCCTCACCCCCATATTGCTTACCATGCCATTCATTTCTTATTAAACAGAGGATTTTCTTACCACCTACAATCTGTCCTTGATGAAAAGCCAAACTCTACCCAAAGAAAATGTTTACATAGACAGCTCTGTCTCTTGATACCTATAATCTGTCCTTGATGAAAAGCCAAACTCTACCCCAAGAAAACGTTTATATAGACAGCTCTGTCTCTTTTGTTTCTTCACCCTGAAGGTCTAGTTCATCTCGTCTTCAGTCCATAGTTAAACTCTCAACACAAGAAAGACGCCTTACTCCCATATCCAGGTAACCGTAAGAAAATAACAAGCTTCCTTCAAACAAAAAAAAAAATGTTTTAAAAGAACGCATCTTAAAAAAAAAGTTTCATATGAGATGCAATAACATTTTGATAATATGGACGAGCGAAATTCGAGCTTTTTTTTTTTATCCAATCTGTAACATGATGGAGGTTTAGAGGGTAACAAAATTTCCTACTAGTTTAAAGTGCACAAAAAAAATCTCAAAAGAAAAAATCTAATCGGCAGTTTGCACTAGTGAAAAATAATAGTCCATACTCTTTTTCAGGAAGAAGTTAAGAATTATACAAAACCATTAAAAAGATAACAGTAAAGACGATCAGAGGAAAACAAAAAATAAAGTTCTTTATCGCGTTATTCGTCGAAATAACCAATACACTTAACAGGGACATCGAAAAGTGTCTGGCCGTTTTCAGACACTCGCATGAGAAATGGTCGTCTAAGCAGACAGTGTCGCTTCAAGGCTCGCGAGTGTGTGGGCGGAAAGGACACGGGTAATTCTACCTCCATGCAGCCTGCTTTGCTCATATGTGAAGCTGGATTATTTCTTAATCATTTCGTATATATATTTGTACTGCTTTTGCGTTAGCTGAGGCTTACGCGAGCCACTGAATGATCAAGGCAAACGCTACTTTATTAACGCTGTATGCATATTCTAGCCTAAGCCAGGTACCACAATGTATCGACCAGCCCCTGAGGGGAGGACGAACAGCTGGGTGGACTGTGGACCGACCCACTGCCGCAACCAGATATATATATATATATATATATATATACATATATATATATATATATATATATATATATATATATATATATATATATATATATATATATATATGATTATGAGAAGGAAACACATCCCCTGTCAGGCACTGGCTGGATACTAGTTCTCAAGATGAGTCCAACTATCCAATTGAGAGAGAGAGAGAGAGAGAGAGAGAGAGAGAGAGAGAGAGAGAGAGAGAGAGAGAGAGAGAGAGAGAGAGAGAGAAAGAGAGAAGGATTTCATCATATTCCCCTCACATTGTGTCGCACTTATGCTGCTATAGGGCGAGACGCGCCAGCCTAAGTTCAGGTCAAATATGTCTTGCAAGCCTCCCCATTTAGCTCTGCCATGACCTTGGGCGAGTTCAAGAAAATCATGGGTGTAAGGCAAGGGAGGAGTCACGGCAAATAACATCCGAGGAAATGCAGATACGTTGATATCCCCTTTTCCAACACGAGTAAGCATACACATATCCACGGAAACAGCATAGAAACATAGTTTTCATACATATCACGCGGATTTTATGTACATATTTCCATAACGAGTAAAAAAACTGTGACTTTTTATGTAGTAATATCGTCGGTGTATTATAATAATCATGACATGGAATTACTTGGATGATTTAAGTCCTTCAGGGAAAGAATGATAATTACCGTTAACTTCTCATACACACACAGGGAATTCAAGGTAAGAACATGTGCATCACATGCGGTACTATGTTCAATGAGGCTTAAGGTAAGAACATGTGCATCACATGCGCTAGTATGTTCAATGAGGCTTAAGGTAAGAACATGTGCATCACATGCCGTAGTATGTTCAATGAGGCCACAGCGCACATCTGATGTCTGCCATTCATTAAGACCCCGGTTCAGTCCAGGTGGTTTTCATGAGGTCTGCGAGCGATGAGGTTTCCCCTGCAGGTAATGACACTCACAAGCATTGTGACTTGTTCTCCACCACAGGTCTCCATAACTTATACTATCACAGGGGGCCCTACGAGAGGTCTCCACAACATATACTGAGGCAGAGCCACACAGCATCAAACACAGCGTCCCGTGGACACTACAAAACGCAATCCTACTATCCTTTTGTGGCATCTTGGAAAGACTATATTCATGAAACAGGTGATCTTATTTGAAATGACGCTACCCACTCTCTGGAAGCGCCAGCATCCTTAGCAATGTGGCCCAAGGATAATAGACATTCATGAGGAACAAATGAAGCGAGGTTATGTTTCTGACTAACTCACATCATAGAGCAAAGTCACTGAAATAATACGACTATAAAATGATCCCTGTTTTCGACAATCGTACGTTTACCAAATGGCGTCCTAGCTTCGTCTCCTCGATGTACATCAACTGACTTATATTTCTCTCTTGTGTCTCCTCTGATGACGTGATGTATGTATGTATGTATATATAAATATATATATATATATATATATATATATATATATATATATATATATATATATATATATATATATATATATATATACTTCAGACTTTTAAAAGAGAGGAGACGCCTGTATTCCCCTCCGGCCCCTTTGTCGTACGTCAATCAGTTCCAAGTTATTTCGCCTGCAGGTCAAGTCCACAATAAACTGCTTGGCTGTCCCTCCAGACTTTTTGGAGAGAGAGAGAGAGAGAGAGAGAGAGAGAGAGAGAGAGAGAGAGAGAGAGAGAGAGAGAGAGAGAGAGATCCACACCTGCACATGGCGTTTATTCCTGTCCTTCTGACATGTCAGAAGGACGGGGTGGCGGAGGCACGATAATCATACTGGGACATACGGGATAGAGAAGCTGGATTGAGGATGACGTTTCTGGGTAAATGCCACCAGAGGAGGGTAAGTAGGTGGTAGTAAGGGTAAGCACTCATTAGGGAAAGTACCAGCTAAAGAAAAGGGATTGGATGTAGGGCAAGTTAGCGAGCGGAAAAGAAAACGTCATGGCAGGAGACCTTCTCTGCTATAGACAGAGAAGCTGCGGAGTTATATAGATACAAGCATGATGTGTATATATATATATATATACACACACACATGAGGACCCTGGAGTGAATTTATATACCTCATTACACAAGAGACATGTGCCGTCATGAGGCACCAAATGAGGAAACTATTTCGGGTGGACGATGAATCCCCCATAACTTTCCTACCACAGGGGAAACATCCATCATGTGTGCGGAACACATGTGGAAACCCTGCACGGATATGGAGGATTGGAATATATTTCGTTCTTGAACACATGTATCGTAAGGATTATGGAATCTGATCATTCGTTCACACTATGTTGTTGTGATGACTTTTATGGTTACCTCCACCAACAAACGTGTCATGGAATATATATATATATATATATATATATATATATATATATATATATATATATCCCTGGGGATAGGGGATTAAGAATACTTCCCACGTATTCCCTGCGTGTCGTAGAAGGCGACTAAAAGGGAAGGGAGCGGGGGGCTGGAAATCCTCCCCTCTCGTTTTTTTTTTTTTAATTTTCCAAAAGAAGGAACAGAGGGGGCCACGTGAGGATATTCCAAAAAAGGCCCACTCCTCTGTTCTTAACGCTACCTCGCTAATGCGGGAAATGGCGAATAGTTTAAAAGAAAAAGAAAGAAAATATATATATATATATATATATATATATATATATATATATATATATATATATATATATATATACTTCAGAGACTCAGTCAGAGTCATAGCATCCACAAGATACAGAGATATACCTTGCTTTATGTTTTAGAAGAAAATGCAAATAAGTGTTTGAGTGACCAAAATCAAATAAGTGAAAAAGTATATAGGTAACGTTAGTAAGTAAAGGAGGAAGTAAGCTAGCTCTAATTAAGTAAGCAAATAAGAAAAAAAAGAAGTAAGAAAAGTATACAAGAACGTACGAAAATAAGTAAGCACGTGAAGAAGGAGTTAGTGCAAGTATAGTAAGCGAGTAGTTAAGCAAGTCAGAGAGTGAGAAAATGTAATAAATGAGGTAGAATATAAGCAGCAGAGAGTAATAATGAGGGGAGCATTAGCAATGCGGTGAGGCGCTTGAAATGAGCCGACAGAAAATGAAGCCATGGAGTTCGAGGGCGCGAGGTGGATTATGAATATACATTCACGGTTATGAGACAGCCTGGAACACGGATGTGGCTAAGCAAGGCAGTGGGGTGGATAGAGTCACCGTATTACTCTACGTGGGTGGAATTGCCGTATTGCTGGACGTGGGTGGATAGAATCATGGTATTCCTTTACGTGGGTGGAGAGAATTGCAGTATTACTGCACGTGGGAGGATAGAACTATCATATTGCTGTACGTGGGTGGATAGAAAAGCCGTATCACTTTAAATGGGTAGACAAAATTGCCGTATTGCTGCATGTGGGTGGACGGAATCAACATATTACTGTAAATGGGTGGATAGAAATACCGTATTACTGTACATGGCATATTGCTCACTTTCTCTCCTTTCTTACGGCAAAACTTTAGCCTTTATGTACACATACAACTGCTCCACGTGCATTCACAGACAACTCGGTCATCCAAACTTTGGCCTTGAGAGTGCCAGAGTTTACCATGAACTCCAAGGATTCCGTGGCTCAGACGAGGCGGGAGAAAAAGAGATAATTTTGCCCCAGTTAGGACCATCTATCGCTGCGACGCCACCCGGCCTCGCGCCAACTGTCCCACACCTGACACGGTCAGCGTGGAGGAAGGACATGGACCGCTGCTGGGGCGGACAGCAACGCAAGGAAAAGGATGGACGGGTTAGAACATGGGGTAGAGAGAGAGAGAGAGAGAGAGAGAGAGAGAGAGAGAGAGAGAGAGAGAGAGAGAGAGAGGTTCTGTTTTATATTTTCTGGTAAGCAATAACTCCTAGGCCTTTTGTCAAGTCCCTGAAAGAGGATTTCGGATTTAGTTAAAGTGGAGCCTCCCCCCATCTCTCTCTCTCTCTCTCTCTCTCTCTCTCTCTCTCTCTCTCTCTCTCTCTCTCTCTCTCTCTCAATATATGTATATTGCCGATTCACCTTTGTGCTTTGGGGTAGAGATAATTTTCATAATTCTCTGGATAAGATGGAAGAATGAAATAACATCTTCCTACGCTTTCTCCTATTTTCCAGGGCCTCTCCAGGCTCCAGGGTATTCAGAGAAAGCGTGGGAAGATGTTTTTATAATTCTGTGCATTCTCCTCAGTTATCAAGATTATATATATATATATATATATATATATATATATATATATATATATATATATATATATATATATATACATATATATATATATATATATATATATATATATATATATATATATGTTTTTTTTTTTGCCTCAGGATGTCTCAGTGAGGCTCCAATCATTCTCTCTCTCTCTCTCTCTCTCTCTCTCTCTCTCTCTCTCTCTCTCTCTCTCTCTCTCTCTCTCTCTCTGTGATAAATGCAATATGTCATCAGAATCTTCAGGTAAAAGCTATATCTTCGTCCTTCAATCCATTTACTTACAAAAACCTATCATTTGAAGAAACAAATATTAATAAATACGTAATCTAATGAACACTAAAAGTAAATGACGATAACTAACAGAAGAGCAGCCTTTCCCTTAAGGCCTGAAAAGCAACCCGGCATGATGATATAAACGCCCTCCTCCTACAGGTTCCTAAGAAGCAGCGTAGCCAATGCAGCCATCGTACGAACGCCTTCCTCCAACAGCGAAAGAGCAGCGTAGCCATTGTAGCCATCGTAAGAACGTCTTCCTCCAACAGCCAAAGACCAGCGTGGCCAACCCAGCCATTATACAGACGCCTTCCTCCAACAGCCAAGGATTAGCGTAGCCAACCCAGCCATCATACAGACGCCTTCCTCCAACAGCCAAAGTGCAGCGTAGCCAACCCAGCCATCATACAGACGCCTTCCTCCAACAGCCAAGGAACAGCGGAACAGCGTAGCCAACCCAGCCATTATACAGACGCCTTCCTCCAACAGCCAAAGTGCAGCGTAGCCAACCCAGCCATCATACAGACGCCTTCCTCCAACAGCCAAGGAACAGCGGAACAGCGTAGCCAACCCAGCCATTATACAGACGCCTTCCTCCAACAGCCAAAGTGCAGCGTAGCCAACCCAAGCCATCATACAGACGCCTTCCTCCAACAGCCAAAGACCAGCGTAGCCAATGTACACATCGTACGGACGCTCTCCACCAGAAGCGAAAGAACAACGAAGGAGTGTTTATGTAAGCGACCCGAGCTGAAGAAACCCTCTGGAGGGAGAGAGAGACGAACGACGGTTGTCAATTAACCATCATGTTTGTGCCGTTGGTTCTGACGGCAGCGAGAGGCAGTTTGGGTTTTTGTTCACTGCGGAGAGGGACGAAGAGGGAAAATTTAAGGCTTCCCTCTGGGGACTATTTACGTCTTTCGTCTCGTAAAATGATAGGAAAATCTTACTACACTGGAGCAATGCCATGGCCGCCTGTATATCAATCTCTAGTGTCCAAATTAATAACTGTTTAACATTTATTACATCACCTTCCATCCTCATTTCCTATGTTCCATTTGTAATAACTGCAAATCGGTTTATTTACAGTTCTTTCTTTCTTTTGACCTGTTCTCGAACGCGTTCAAAGTTCATCTACGACCGGATTGCCCATGACCCGAAACTGTGACATCGAACCCACAACCAGAACAATTCTTAAGCGGAAGACAAAGTTCCTCTCAGCCTTGTCATCCATCGTAGCAGGTCTTTTCCCCACCTTGTTCTTCCCCATTCCCCCCACCTCACACCCCCCTTTTAGAGAAATGGACTCGTCCCATACTGAATTAATCTCATTTGAGGGCGATACTCTCTCGATTGCTTCGAGACGAAAATCTCTTTGAGGAATATTTTCAATATGCTGACTCAGTTCAGAACTTTCGTCTGGGGGGAAGGGGAGATATATACATCCCCCACCAGGCAGGATAATGCTGCTGCTAACGCTATTACAAGAATGTTAAACTGTGCTTTGTTACGGCCGTCTACCCCCAACGCCAATGGCGAAGGATATGAGACTTATACTATGGGGAATAAGAAGAAGAATTCCAATATCGGAAACGTGCTTAAAAAGGGGAAAATGATTTATATCTACGGCATGGAATTTTCGCTGCGTTGTACGCGAGCACTCAGACGCAGGCTTTTGAAATATAGTCAAGAAGATTCGATTGACGAAAACAGCGACAAATATTTCTATTCTTACGTAATGCTTTGGTCAGTTTACATCAGAATTAATGTGTTTTTGTCCCTGTGTGTTTGTGTTTTGAGGGCTTAGGTGCCTTCAAGTAAATTATGAAATAATGGCATATTGAATTTAGGTAGCTTTTCGGGTGAAAACATACAGTTGAAGTAATACAGACATTATAGGACTTCTTGGTGGCGAAGGTACACACATGATACGAACGACGTGTGTGTGTGTGTGTGTGTGTGTATTCATCCTGGCTAAACCAATCTCTTTTCCCGTAATCAAATGACTAACAATGAGGACATCTCTGCTACGCTGCCCTTCACTCATTTCTCCCTTTATTACTCTGCTAAACGAATCCTCTTCGTTATAATTCAACCTAGGATGCAAACCTAAGGAGAGGATTTAGGATGATTTTGTCCATCACGGGTTTTCCCCGGTAAATAATATTTGAGCATTGTCTTCATTACCTTAAAGAGTTTCTCTCTCTCTCGCCAAAAGGACTAACACTAAATGATTTTATCTACTCTCTTTCTTCCCTTATTATTATGTAAACTTCAGGTAAATCTGAGGTTATGTGATTTATATTCATGTTTTTTACGGGGAGAGAGTTTTTCTATTCGTGCTGCCCCGTCTCTTAACCTTGTATATCTGTACCACGTTTTTACTCGTATGTGTACACACACACACACACACACACACACACACACACACACACACACACACACATACCAGCCTAGGCGAGGTATCCATTTATCGACCAGCCACAGAGGGAGAATTATCAGCTGATCTGGCTGTGGGCCGACTGCCTTTTGTCCAATGGCAGACATCAAATCCAAAACGAAAGACCGACCTGTGTGGACTATAGTTTCCTACACCACAGAGCGTTATAATCATGAAGTAAGGCAGAGAAAAGCGACTGTAACCGATGATAAAATAAGAACGAATGATAGACCCCACAGCGCTGGGAGAACAGAATCTTCAAGTCTCTGCGACAAATTCGTCGCAGAGACTTGAAGATTCTGTTCTTACATTATGCCACTGGTGATGACACATCCACTACTGTTTCAGAGTAAAAGTAATGAAATGAAGGGTTTTCATTTTTTTCTTTATGACCGAATTTTTCTGATGAACACTTCACTAATATGTATGAAAAAAGAAGACGAGTTTTAACCATTTTCAAGCTGACTTTTTGAACCTTCATAGATCTAGATTCTGATGATAACCAGAGTGAGCTAAAGCCAGTATGATATGATGGTGTGTGTTAGTCATCCAGAACCACTGGAGGTAGTAGATGTATGAAATGAACCGTTCGAAGCTTTCATTTCACGAACAAGTTATGAGTTCTATGTGAAATGAACCGTTCGAAGCGTTTATTCATGAACAAGTTAGAGGTCTATGTGAAATGAACCATTCGAAGCGTTTATTCATGAACAAGTTAGAGGTCTATGTGAAATGAGCCGTTCGAAGCTTCCATGAACAAGTTAGAGTTCTACGTGAAATGAATCGTTCGAAGCTTCCATTTCATGAACAAGTTAGAGTTCTACGTGAAATGAATCGTTCGAAGCTTTCATTTCATGAACAAGTACGTGTCTTAAGTTTCCTGATTCTTGTGGGCGTTACTGGATGGGATGTCGACCGAAAGTTCACCAAAGTTTCAAATATATATATATACCTCTCCGAGGAGACAGTGCTCAGCTCGACGGAACGTGTCTGAGTTCGCTTCAGACTGCCGTGCGTTGCTGATCATTCTGACTGACATGACTGCAGGCAATGGACCGAACCATCAACCACCACTGACCAGGAAATGAATGAATGAACCAACACGGCACGGAGATAAGATTGCCGTCTATATTGAAATTCCTTAAGACTTCTTGCTCTGAATGCAACGTGCATTTTGCCTGTCATTATGGACTAAGTAATGGGCCAGAAACAACCATCAGTTTGACTGACACAAGACAGTAATTACAGAGCGATCATGACGGGTTGTTTGTCACACAGTGCAATTAACTCCCAAGGACACCTGCCTCGTCTGAATGACTACAATCATTAAATCTGAACGGAAGAAACAATACAATCCAAGTTAATTAAGGAGGGAGTTCAGGCGTGGAAAGCATGACCAATATGCAATATCCCTTATGTCTTTAAAGCTTTACGAGAATTTATATGTAAGTCTTCATGGAGTCTGACTTGGGGATAATCTTTAATCTTATTATTAAGTCTTCATGGGCTTAGGTTAATCTCTAATCTTTTAAATCATTTCATATCACCAGTGAAAAAAAAAAAAGCATATTTAAGGACGGATTCTCCAGAGCATAAAACCGTTTCATCTATTTTTTTTCTTCCTCTGTCGTTCTATGTCAGTGGATAAAATGGTTCTCAGTGTCGTGTCCTTCGTCTTTTCACAGATTTCCCCCTTATATCAAGTTTCCTTTCTTCAGCAAATACACAAATGCATTCATACACAGCGACGACTCACCATCGCAGTCCTCCTCTCTTTACTCTCGCATTCTGTTTGCCTTCTCTTACTCGATCTGAGACTAGTATTGTCGCAACTTCCTCCACAAACTCGAGATTTGGATGGGATATCCTAGTGGACCAGATGTGACCTGGTTCAGTTAAACTCCTCTAAACCCCGGAGACTCACGATTCTATTTTCCCTCCACAACTTTCCCATCGCCTTTGACGGATGATTCATAATTACAACCCTTGACACACACACACACACACACACACACACACACACACACACACACACACACACACACACACACAGAATTCCTGTTATCGCCGTAACTTCCAACAATTCTTGGATATCCTACAGTACAGAAATAATCTAAGTTTACCTTTATAAGTCCTGTTCAGAGGCTAAAGTGTCGTTTCTACCAATCAACTCATCTGACTGTACAGAGGAGTGGTTCATACTTATGTGGATTTTTCTCCTCACGTCAATAACAATTCCGGCTCTACATTATTGCATACCATTTATGAACCCAAAGCAGTCCGACCTTATCAACTCTCCTAATCATGCCTTTAAGCGTGAAACACTCGCCCAATGCTATAGCGTGGAGTCTCGCTCCCTCTTCTACAGATATTACTTCGGTTTCCGCTCCTACGAAGTAGATGTTTGTGTGCCCCGCCACTTCCTAGACCATGCAACGCTCGGCGAGGCACTACGTCATAACATTACACTGTGACCGCTGGCAGATCAGAAGTGGGCCATTGAGGTGTCTGTCATTTTTCCCTGCATGTTGAAGCTTTGGAAACTTTCACACCTTTCTCATCCTCGTCGTTTCCATAAGAGTTACGACCTACCCATCTTCAGAGGACACGTTCAATACTGTGGCTGTGGCTGTGGCTGTGGCTGTGTCCTGAAATTTTTGCTCCCGTTCCTCCGTTCCTCTCTGACAGGTTGGTATTACGCGAATACCGTTGGGAATCACTCTTGTTTCATTTTTCATCCCAGTCATCATCCAATTTGCAGACCACGCGTATCACTGTCACATATGTATATATATATATATTCCATTATTCTGGGAAACCATCCTAAATTCCCACTAAAATTAATGAAGATGACTTCCCTATCACCACTACTCTCACAGCACAAAAGAATAATACTAAATTTTACCGAACATTCTATTATATTCCTTCAGCTTCTGAAAATAATCCTCAGCTCAGTTTGCACAGGGAATTCCTTTGCACTGAGTGGAAACACGTATCCAGGATTTCCTCATTACACTTTACGACGTGTCTGTGTGTGTGTGTGTGTGTGTGTGTGTGTGTGTGTGTGTGTGTGTGCTGGAGGCCAAAAGCCCTTTGAGGAATACAAGCTGCGGGTGGCTCTTGGTGGTGGATGCGTACCACAGGTGAAGCACTATCCCCCAAAATCACAGGCGGTGCGACTGGTAAAAAGAAAGCTGCAGTGGGGAAATGAATGTGTCCAAACCTCGAAGGTTCACAATAGGCGGGAGGTATCCCTCGTGGGTAGTTAAGGGCCATCAGAGAACGAGTCGTCGCCTTGTTCATGTTTCATCCAGATGTTCTGTCATGGTGAATAGGTAAGGAGGGAATAATTGCCCGACTATAACCTCTCTCTCTCTCTCTCTCTCTCTCTCTCTCTCTCTCTCTCTCTCTCTCTCTCTCTCTCTCTCTCTCTCATTTCTGCTCCAATTCTTCAGGTATGCTCGCGTCCACTTCGTATTTCTGGTCCAGGCACAGAATCTCAGTTGGGTTTGACACTGTCCCCAACATCCATTATCAATCGTCTTGCTTCAAAGACCAGAAGGTGTTCGTGTTTCCGCAGAATCATAATCGACTTTGTCTAAAAAAAATCAAAGAGAAAAAATCCTTTGATTACTGATGCTTTTCTTTTTAGTCTCATTTATTTCTCGTTCAGCAAATCTATATCAGTGAAAACGCCTTACTATTGCTCCTACTTTACTTTTAGGTTTACAGCAGTGACCAGAGATTTTTATTATCTTTTTCTTCTTTCTTCTTCCTTAAGGAAAATGATAAGAAATAAAAAACTTGGCTCTTCTTCCAAGGAAAGATCTCACTGCTGTATCATAAAAGATAAAAATTGCCATGAAACTTCTTCAAACGTTTTCCTTCTCTTCCTAAAGTTCAATGAACTTTGCTTTAAGAAAAAAAAAAGAGAACATCACCAGAATCCATTTGAATCTTCTTTTTAAAAGCCTTTTCTCATCTCTCTTCGCAGCTCGTCCGGTAAGCTTGTATGTTTTTGATCTGTACTGAAGCAAAGATATACTGCAGAGAGGTTCTTAGTTCAACATAGAGAGCGAGACAGATCCTTTTATATCTTGCTTTGTGGGAGGGTTTAGCTGCCACTGGTACTAGAAGGGGAAATGCCTTATAGCTAACACTTAAATAGTGTTAAAAGGCTTCCGCCCTACTGAGAAATGGCCAGCTCTTCAGGGGTACTCTGTTAGCGCTTTCGATGGAGACATTTATTCTATGTGTGTGTGTGTGTGTGTGTGTGTGTGTGTGTGTGTGTGTGTGTGTGTGTGTGTGTGTATGATAAGACAGCCACGGGAAGTGGGTAGTAAAGGAACTGAGTATAAATGTAGGTGCTCAAAACCAGCATAAAATCTTAAAAGAGCATCCTTCTAACATGGCAAATTTACGAGACCACCCTCTCAAAACATAGCAACTTTACGAGCACCCATCTAACACAGCAAATTTACCGGCACCCATCTAACACAGGAAACGTACGAGCACCCATCTAACACAGCAAATTTACCGGCACCCATCTAACACAGGAAACGTACGAGCACCCATCTAACACAGCAAATTTACCGGCACCCATCTAACACAGGAAACGTACGAGCACCCATCTAACACAGCAAATTTACCAGCACCCATCTAACACAGGAAACGTACGAGCACCCATCTAACCCAACGAACATACAAGCACCCACCTAACACAGCAAGTCTATCAGCACCCATCAAAAAACAGCAAATTTACGAACACCCACCTAACACAGCAAATTTACTAGCACCTATCTAACACAGCACCCTTCTACCAAAGCGACACCCTTCTGACATATCACATTCACTATCTCCCATCTTAACACAGCACCGGTCAGTAAGCACTAAAAGAACTGAGGACTGTGTGGGTGTCTCTATGTGTCGTCGGTCGCCAGCAGGAGACATCATTCCTTCGTCAGTGTCCATAAACTTTATACTCTGTCGTGACTACCAGGAGAACACTGAGGCAAGAGACTTCTCTCCACAGAGAGAGACGGAAAATGTAACAAGTTTTCTCATCATGCCGGGAGAAGATTGCGGGAGGGAAGACCCTCAAAGATCCGATACCAAGAGTTGGTCTTCGCCCCAGGGGGGAGCGGGCTTCGTGACCTTAACAATAACAGGTTAACAACACATAATCATATGAGTAATGGTCCACTTGTTAATCCTCAGATGGCGTGCAGTATGGGGGACATTATCATCAGGCCAAGTATATATATACATATATTATTTTTTTGCTTTATTCTTTTTTTTTAATTTTCCAAAAGAAGGAACAGAGAAGGGGGCCAGGTGAGGATATTCCCTCAAAGGCCCAGTCCTCTGTTCTTAACGCTACCTCGCTAACGCGGGAAATGGCGAATAGTTTGAAAAGAAAAAAAAAAAAAAAAAAAATATATATATATATATATATATATATATATATATATATATATATATATATATATATATATATATATGTGTGTGTGTGTGTGTGTGTGTGTGTGTGTGTGTGTGTGTCTATGTGTTGAACACAAGTGGTTCGGTGAAGTAGGAAAAAAAATCTTCGTGGCTCACAGGAAAAACGAAAGAAAAAAGAAATCATACAAAATGAAAGACCATTTTCCCAAGCTTTCGTCCATCTTTGCCTAAGATCTCTTCAGGGAGGTTTAATCGAGTCATATCTTCTCCGGACCTTCAGCCAACCCCCCGGAATTAAACACGGAAGCCTCATACTCTCTCCCGCGCTCTTGAGGATCTCCGGTTCTATTTATAGTCCCTTGAGTGTTCTAAGGCATCGTACCCTCTTGAGGGTAGCGGGATGAGGAACGCAGGCACATTGGGGTTCGAAGACCAAGCGTGGAATTACCTCTGGGGATAGACATTCTGATCCAAGGAGCAACAAGATTCGTCTGGCTTTGAAGGTCTTCTTCCGATCGACACCTGCACCCTACCGTCGTCCACCCACTATCCTCAGGGGGTCATGCCAGCTTCAGATGACATACATGGTCGTTGCCCTCCCCCTACCCTTGTGGAGGTCTTGGGGAAAGAGAAGAAGGTTTAAGGAAGGTGTGCTCTCTGCCACCCCGGCAAAATAAAAGGCACGCGAAACTTGTGTTTTGTATCCTAATGGGGTTATATATATTACGATCCTTTTCCTTCATTCAGTGAATTAAGAACGATGATTAACCGTAATTCCGGTGACACTCTGAACTTTCTAATTCCACAACACACGTAGAGCAACGTTCAGAAAAACGATAGTAATATATTTAGGGCTGGTGTCATTCCCAAATCATTTTTTTTTTTCATTTTTGAGAGTCATTTTGGCATTTTATAGTATTTCGAAGACTAATTAAAAGTAGACAGACAGCATATAAGAGATTTAGCATCACCAACAAAAAAAATCATTGCGTATTTAATGTCGGTGAAGTTGTGCTACGTTGGATCTGATGATTAAATGGCAAGACATATGTTTGCTGTAGGCCAATTGATTTCTGCATTTTGGAAGTAAAACATGTAAGACACAACTTGACAGACAGTCACGTCAGATTCAACAGAAATCATGAAGAAGAAAAACGCCAAAAAAAAATAAATGCTTGTCAATTTTCTCTCTCAAAAAATGAATAAATGAATACCCGTAGCATTTTCAATCATAGACAAATTCACCATTTATCTCTCCAGTGGATATTTCACACACCTGTGTGTCATGTGTCAACGACATGAGAAAAAGGAATACGTGATATGTCATTTCACACATCCGGAGAGAGACACTGAGCCGAGAGGATCACACACACACACACACACACACACACACACACACACACACACACACACACACACACATACACACACACACACACACATACGCACACCCCTAACCTAACCTCATAAAGGCGGGCTAGGCTCTCTCTCTCTCTCTCTCTCTCTCTCTCTCTCTCTCTCTCTCTCTCTCTCTCTCTCTCTCTCTCTCTCTCTCACCATATTTGCTTTTAACTTCTTCAACGGCTCACGTAATATCCAGCGCGGTGGAAGGTTCCCCCCCCCTCCCCCCCAACCATAAGAAAAATATCATTTAATCACACACGGAAAAGCCTTTTGACTCATGATTAAGAACCTTATTATACATAGATAACGGAGGGAGTCATGCCGTCTTTCGGGACCAGATAAGAGCCGGGGTTTTTAAAGGTCTAATTTTATCTCTGACGTAAATGGCTCATTTTCATTGAGGGCCATTAACCTCCCTCCCCAAACTATGATTATAGTGCCAGCTGGAGAGGTGGGGTGTGGGGTGGGGTTAGGGGTGTTTATCCTTCAGTTGGATCACCGAGGAACCCCCTGTGAGTGGTGTGCCAATATTGACACTCTCAGTTCATAATAAGTTGAAGACTTAACGACCACTAATTAGCAGGAATGTACACAGTGTAGGGAAAAACTGCTCCTCAGATCCACAAACTCTTCACAGAGGTTCGACTATCTGTCTAAATACAGTTAGGGTAAAATAATGAACGCCAGGGGGTATTGTGTACTAGTCTAGTATCCAAGACTCAAGATGTGTTCGAGACTTCCACATTAAAAACTCACGTTCCTTGAACCGAACCCACCGAACCCTGCTTCAAGATCACCCGCCATTCGAAATAAGGAAGACGGGTTCGGACTGCCGGTTACCGCATCCTTGAGACAATGTTCGGAGCTTCATCCGAGACCTGATGAAGATTTGAAATTTAATGAGCCTGAAGATACACGCCTCAGGGAGAGAGAGAGAGAGAGAGAGAGACTAATCTCTGGCCATAGAATAACTACTAGAACTTATTCTCAATTCATTAATAACTACTAGAAGTTATTCTCAATTCATCAATAACTACTAGAAGTTATTCTCACTTCATTTTTCCACTAACGGAACAGCTGCAATGTCCCACGAAGCCTACCAGGGGCCACACATAGAGGGGTGCACCCAGTAAAAGGATAAGTGTGTGATGGTGGAATGTTGTCTCGAAGGAACGCCGAAGCTAAAGTTGGAGAAACGGAGTCTTGAGTGCACGGTGGAGGGGACGAAGAATAAAATGGAGGAAGAAAGCACGAGACAAAAAAAACTATTATCATTCTTTATGCTTCTTATCTTCGAGTGCTTGACTTAATGATGGTTCTGTTACACATGAGTGGTAAATCTTATTTGGTGAATAAACACATATCCTATGCAAGGGTTAAAACCCTGGAAAATACCAAATTTACATTCAAACCATACTGTCTGAGAAAGATTGATAGATAGACCTGTAAATGAAAAGATAAACCAATATACATATATATATATATATATATATATATATATATATATATATATATATATATATATATATATATATATAAAACTTTCCTCTATTTTCTTGAGGTTGACACAGGGCCAACACGAGTGAGGTAGCCATTACTTGATATAATCCTTCTATTTTCGTCTTTTATGGCCTCACGTAAAATCCATTGCTAGAGGCCAGAGGCAATGTGCATGTTTAATCTTACACGGAAATGTCTCTCGTGTTATGAATAATAACTTCATTATAACCGGATAATGGATGAGCTCATACCGCCCTCTGGGTCGGGATTGGCTGCACCCTCCTCCCGTTTCGTAGGCATCTCTGCTTTGGATGAATCATGTGTAGGAGGAAGGTAGTATCAGCTCCTGCCATACAAGAATAATGGATGCCGCTGGGATGTGTATATTTACACTGCGGTCTGATGATCGCCACAGAGCCCTGAAACTGAGGGCAGTGGCGGTGTTTTAGTTTCTCCATCTGAACGGACTGGAGAAGGTCGAGGCTATGATTTCCTAACGGCTGTGTGTATGTAGTTAGTGTAGATAGAGATAGATGATCTGTAAGGCTAAGAACCTACAGGGTAGACAAATAGGTCATGACGGAGGGGAGAGAGAGAGAGAGAGAGAGAGAGAGAGAGAGAGAGAGAGAGAGAGAGAGAGAGAGAGAGAGAGAGATTAGTATTCATTTACGCGTATCTACGACGAGACTGTGTGTGTGTGTGTGAGAGAGAGAGAGAGAGAGAGAGAGAGAGAGAGAGAGAGAGAGAGAGAGAGAGAGAGACCATTAGCATTTATTCAACGAGTATTTACGAACGGGACTGAAAGACAGACAGACGCAGACAAGAGACGCAGACAGACAAAGAGACCAGCAATGGATTACCTTGGTGAATATTCACATCCTGTCCTGCAGCCGTCTGTCTGTCCAGCGGACGGGTATCCCAATCTTGGTGTAATCAATGACGGGAGACAGGGATTAATACGACGCGGTGTGGGATGAAGCACCTCAGGTGGTACGTGTTTAAGGAAGTTCAGTGAGCTTCTGGCGTCCGGTGAAGAGAGGAGGAGGTTCCAGTAAAGTCAACTTCGAGTGACAACGAAAAAGAAATACGTTAAAACGGATCTCGGAGATCACACTAGACGATATAGGATCTGAAACTGAAAAAGTCTTTTTTTTTTAATTCAGTCTCGAAAAGCAAGCATGCCATGCCAGGTACTAAAGCCACGGTGCATTAAGCAAGCCTGAACCAGGGCCATGAAGCATCATAGGACTATCCTCGAATTGAACCGAGAAAAAAAAAATTGTTAGCGATATGAAAAGAAGCGAAAATGATCACTCGCAACTCTCTCTCTCTCTCTCTCTCTCTCTCTCTCTCTCTCTCTCTCTCTCTCTCTCTCCCCCTAAGGAAAAAAAAATGCACCCACTGTTAAGAGCCAAGGGATCTGGAAATGGTGAGACAAACCAGGGTGAATATGGCCAGCTTCAGTGGCTTCAGGGAGATCCTTTGAAAAGGGGATTCACGGATACTCAAGCTGACTAAACAGTTCGGATTCCATTTCCAATATTCTATTAGGACTGTGGTTGGTTTGGGCGGCCGAACTGGGGCTCACGGATCACTTTAACTTTCCCCGTATGTAAATAAGGGAGTGATATTTCCCACATAACATGTTCATATGTATATATATATTAAACAATTATCTCTGACATCGACATGCAATGAAGTAAGGGAACCTAACAATGATGTTTTAATCACACAACGAACCACTGGACAGTCTCTGAGTAAATAGACAGATTCTCTCCATCGGGGTAAGATAATAAAACACAAGGAGTTCTATTATCAAACGTTCAGATGTTCTCGATCTCGGAGAGGCATCGAACCGAGATCCTTCAGGTACTTGCTCGGGGAAGAAGCCCACAAACTACGAGTGTGGGATTAAAATTCGACGAATCACGGACTTAATAAAACGGAACGAAGATGGGAGTCTTGACTGAACCTACAAAGCCATCCCTGGAAACGAGCAAGTAGTATTTTCGGTCATGCTGGAACTCATGGGTAAATTTCATCATCTTATGGCAAGAAGAACCCCCAACAGAAAACGCGTTCCACCAGCGACTCAAGTAAATCACGTTTGATGAAGGACAGATATGGTGCCAAAAAGTGTACCGTCTTGCGAGGGAATGTCGAGATTCAAGCTCAAAATTGACTCCCAGATGTGAAAGAGGAACGAAGGAGCGAAAGAACATTGAAGACAGTGCGATCATTATAATACTTAATCATAATGCATCTTGATCTTATGACTAAGAGATGGTTCAGTTGATACTGAATGCTGAATCCTTTTTTATGGTGCAAATAATCCTATACACACACACACACACACACACACACATATATATATACACACATATATATATATATATATATATATATATATATATATATATATATATATATATATATATATATATATAGATAGATAGATAGATAGATAGATAGATAGATAGATAGATAGATAAATTGATAGAGATAGATATAGATAGTTAGATAGATAGATAGATACATACATACATACATACATACATATATATATATATATATATATATATATATATATATATATATATATATATATATATATATATATTGTTCTTAAATAGAAATTGAGAAAATTTACTCACAATTTCTTAGCTGGAATACTGCAGTATCTCCAGGACAGAACAACAACACCCCACAGAGAGAGAGAGAAAGAGAGAAAACGACTTTTGTGTATTGCAAACCAACATTTCCTTCGCCTCGAATTCCGGGAACTCCTCCAAGATATTACCAAAACGATTTCGGTCATTCATCCAGCTGAATTTCCCTGCCTCGCCTCCGAACAAGGAAATGACGAATAAAAACTCGGATCCGATGGAAATACTTACCTTCAACATCTGCGAAGGAACTACCTCAGTGTTATCGAATGGCATATATCTTCGGTGCTTTGTATATAATGTGACTGCTAATACAGGATGGAAACTGGAGGATGATACCGTTCTATTCTTAACCTAATACCCTGTGGCATAAGCATTTAGTTTCTATTTGGGCCTATTTCATGTCAGATGGTCTGCGTTCGAATTGGAACGGAAGGAACTTGGAATAAGTGGAGTGTTTCAGGTACCCGGGGAGTGGACGCGAAAGATGATGGAATTATGGGAGCATATGTGAACATCGGGGTGAGTGAGGGGGAGCAAAGGACCTTGGGTTCACTAAGGAACGTGTGGAAAGATAATTCACTGTCTGTGAGGGGGGGAAAGATTGGTATATCTGATTTGCCTAATTAGCTATCAGCAGTGCTGAATGGTTTTGGATCGTGAGCCATGAACGCAAAGGAACGGAAAACGGTTGATCTGTTGGTAATGCTGTGCTCGAGGACAAGACGTGGTGTGGGAAGGGTTCGTTGTGTAAAGACTGACGGTGTGAGAGAATGGTGTGCGGCAGTTAGCAGGGCATGACTGAGATAGCTGAACAGGGTGTGCTGAAATGGTTTCGCCATATTGAGAGCATTAGCGAGGAGAAACTGTCTTAAGAGGATGTGTATGTATAAAGTGGAGAGGAGGCAAGGGTCAGCTGACAAAGAAGATGGAATGAAACAGGCTTCGAGGCATCGGCACTTGTACATGAAGCAGAGATGTTTGCATGGGATAGGGCGACGTGGTGTCAATTGTCCGAACCAGGCTTTATAAAGTGGTCGAAACCACGGAGAGGTGTCTGTGGGACTCGGTTATGGAGAGAGGGGTTCTAGTCTCGGAGCTTCATACACGACAGCTTGAGAATGAACATGAGCAAAAGAGTATCATTATATATATATATATATATATATATATATATATATATATATATATATATATATATATATATATATATATATATATATATATATATATATGCACTTAACGTCCACATTATGAGCTTCTGTTCAAAACATTTAGTCTAGAAATGTTTGTCATACATACATACACATATATGTATACATCTTCCTCATACATACATACACCGATGTATACATTTGTTCCACAACAGTCACACACGGCCCACACGAAAGAGACAGTAACATTCCCTTTGTGACGATTTTAAATCTATTACACCTTTCTATTTTTGTCTTGTTTTATGGTTCACTGCAAACTGCCAGAGACACACACACACACGAAAAAAAAAGGTTTAATTATACACGGGTCTGTCTTTGTTCTCGCGGTTAATATACTCATTATAAACCAGATAATGGAAGAATTCATATCATCATCCGCGGTCGGATAAGCGACATTTGCTGTTATCTTTTTATATACATAATAATTTCATAACAGACGTGACTTTGGTCGAGGATTCGTATCAACCCTTCCCAAGGAATGGCTACAGAGCCCGAGGGAGGCATTCAGCAGAAGCTCTGAGAAAGCAATGGACATTAATCACACTCTTAATCGCTAATAAACTGGAATATTGAAGCCTTATTATTCACGGCAATAATGCTCAACAAACCCACAAACACAGGCTAAACTGATAGATAGCTCGAGAGAAATGTAGAGACGTGGAAACGAACGTGTATCTTATGAACGCCTATTTGATCAAACGGTATCCAAATAACGATGAAACTAAACGTCGAAAAGGGATTAAACATGACGTGATATTAGGCGAGGCATCTCTCACAAGACGAGGCTAGGAAGTTCCGTGGAATTTCAAAAAGGTCCCGAGGAATTTTCAAAGTCAGAGTAGCCAAAGGGATAACGAGCAGTTACTGTACCCTCTGCAGGAGGAGTATTGGCCATCCGGTGATGAAGGCTTTTGTTCAGTGCGTGGAGCAACATGAGCATCAAAGGAGAAAAGAAAGATCGTGATAAAAGCTGCTGACTTTTATTTTCCTTTCCCCCCGTCGCATTAAATGACAGAGTTTCATCGAGAAACAAACCATCAAAAAAAAAAGCTGACTAGAGAGAAGCGCTGCATGAATGGCCTCTTGTTAAGAGACAGCGATAGAAGGAGGTAGAATGAGAGGTGGTAGATAAGCGAGAGAAGGTGGTAGATTGAGAGGTGGTAGATAAGCGAGTGAAGGTGGTAGACTGAGAGCTTGTAGATTCAGATTACTCAATAAAGACACCATCACGACGGTAAAAGGAAGATAACTGAAGGACATTTTCTTTACACTGCAAGTATTTTTCAGCAGAAGCGCAATGAGACGTCATGAGGATAGGCCTTACGAATCGACTGAAATTTGGAGAGAGTTGTACCATAAGGCAGAACAAGGGAGAGGCAACACACACGTAATTGCAACCTGTGGTAGTGAGGAGTTCAAGAAACGAATCGACAAAAGGACTAACTCGGGAAGTAAAGAGTAAATATGAGGGACATGTCATAGGGACCATCCACAAAGTATAAGAATAATGTCATAGATCATTTCAAGGGTAATTGTCTCCACTCTCGGAGTCTAAAGTTTCAGCAATAGCGAGACAGTTCAGGGAACTGGGCGAGTCTCCATGGATACATAGCGAGAGAGATCTTGAAAAATGAATCACTCCACGAACCAGCTTCATATTCAGGTTGATAATAGTCTAACTTGTGGGGGTACCTGGGCAACGAAGGTTGGTTTATAATTCATGGACTTGCTTTTTTTGTGTCTGAAAAAAAAGGTATGACTTATCTATTGGTGGATTTTCCCAATCACAGGTGTCCACTTTCCCAATCACAGGTGTCCACCCTTCGAGGAACATGAACTGAGGGACATTTGTTGATAGATAACATATACCAAAGCAGTTGTACTGGCCTCTCACCAGTTAAACTAGTTCTCTACAGAGAGATGGGGATCAAAATGTCGAAAAGCCAGGTGTGCTCTTTCCATTTACAACACTCTGGTGTTATTCGACCTCCCGCAAAGAGACTCAAGTTACTTGAAGTAAGATCTCGTCAATTAAAGACAGTTTGAACCTCCTTGAAGGTATAACCCATCAGAAATAAGGACGAAGGGTATAGAGAGAGACTGATGAGAAACGAATTATAATGTCTGGAGAATCATACGCTTAACACGAGGACGATGGTGCAAGTCGGAATATATTTGACGAAATATGCGTCAACGAGAGGTAGATTGGGTCTAGGCACATAACAGCCAAAAGTTAATTTCAAGATCTCGAGGTAAAGGAGATAGGAGCTACAAGTCTTAATGACCCTGACGACCCATGCGTCGAAAGGAGACGGACCGATTCCAGCCACGTAACAACTAAAAGCTAATTCAAAAACTTTCCAGGTAAAGAAGATCCGCAGGAGGAAACCCCCATCCCACTGAAAGACTCGAACTCCAGCGTCAGATACCACAAAGAGATGTAGCCGCTGAATGACTCAGCGCTTCGCGGTGGAATGTGTTTGGTAAAGGAAAAGACGAAGTTCAACTCGGAGGAGATGAGCTCAACTGCCCGAGGAGAAAAAGGAGCCAAGAAGCGAGATAAAAAAAAGTAAGAATGATCATATACCCGGCTCTCTGTCTTTGAGCGTATGTTTAACATACGGTCCCTTTGATTATAATCATGATTTTAAACAGGTGAATGAAAATTACATTGCAGGCCTTAGAAAACGTCCTGCACGACCCTCAAGGGCTGAGGAGGAACTCAAGATGTCTTACCTTCAAATACAAGATTACGAAATTACTCGTAACTGAGTGAGTGAGTCTGTCTGACGAGTAAAGGGTGAGTCTAGCCAAGAACTGTGTTTGGTATGCAACCCACTGACTCCATGAACTCAGGAACTTGAGAAGAAGAAGCTGGCTAAACTTTTCGTGTCTTTTATTCACGGGAAATTTCCCTCTCTCTCTCTTTCTCTCTCTTCTTTCTTCTCTTCTCTTCTCTGAACAAGAAAATGATGAAGTAGAACATGGAAGCAGTGGGGACACACACACACATACACACACACACACACACACACACACACACACACACACACACACACACACACACAAACGCACATCCAGCTATGCCTGTGTGAAATGAACCCCGTCCTCTAGCGTCTCTTAGAGGTAACATACTTTTTTTCAAGCTTTATCTGATGTACGTAAGGATTGAAAACAAAAAAAAAGAAAAAAGATGGAATACAGAAGATTTTTCTCTCATCATCATGATGCTCAAAGGCATCATCATACTTATGACAACTGGCTCATACTCTTCCCACTCTCTCTCTCTCTCTCTCTCTCTCTCTCTCTCTCTCTCTCTCTCTCTCTCTCTCTCACACACACACATCGAAAAATCGACGTTCCGTATCGAAGCGTTTGGTCGCGTCGGTGTAAAACGCCTTCGTAAATTCAAGATATCCTTTAGAAAATAATAGGACGCTGTGCTTCTTCGTTCAAAAGACAGCACGATTTACATTTCAACTCCGAATCACCAACGTTCTATACCCGTGACTTACGTCGTTTCAAATACGAATCGAAAGAGGTCACTTTCTTTTTTTTTCCTCTATGTTCCGTCTTGCACTACGTTCTTGTTCCTCCATACGTCGCAACGTCTACTGAACATATCAACATTCGGTGGTAAATAATGTCAGTCTTGCACCTTGGTTATCGAACGTACGTCAGACTTTTGAAACGTTCGTTTTGAGTTATGCCTGAAGCCTCTTTTTTTGCGGGAGGAGGGAGGGAGGGGGAGGTTTCTAACTCTACGTAAAGAGTGTTAATACCCCCCCCCCTCCTCCTCATTTCTCTGAAAGAGACTCATACCAGTGAGGCAGTGATGAACAAAGCGTATCCGTCAAATCTTTTGTACGCAGCGCAAGATGACGAGAATATCTGAGGGGACTTTTAAATAGATTTCATGACATTCAGGGATCGGTGAAGAGTTTATTTTGGCTTCAGTCCACGGCAAAGCTCATCCATCGAGTCACGCCTCAAAATCCATGCAGAAAAATGCGCGTCAAGTGCGAAGGATAAATCTTCTTCCTCCGTTGACAGGTCTGCCTTGGCTCAGCATGTCAAGCTTTATAGAGGCAACATTTTCCTGCCTGGCCCAGATATCAGGGCTGAGGAGGGAGAGGGAGGGAAAAGAGCAGCGGCAGCTGAGGGGTGTTTGAAACGCGGACGTTATCCACAACGGCGAAGATAGGTTTCAAAACACCAGTCACCCCTTTCTCAGGGGGCTTCTGCAATTTCATGGCTGCGCTACAGTCAGAAGCAGGGTAACGAGGGTATATATATAAATCTCATCTATGTTTCTCCCACCATTTGATGTCAGTGTGATCCTTTTGGTCCCTGTGGCATCGTATACACCTGGCGCGTATCAGTCAACAGGGGGGAATAATATTCCTATCGATCTTCCCTCCCGCCTGCGATACAATCTAGTATCTACGACTGTATATAGGGTATGGGAATCCCTCCGAGAATATATATATAAGATCCGAACTACATTTCTCGCGCGTCATTGGGCAAAGTTATTGAATGGAGCGCTCGTGTTATTGTAGCGATGGGAAATCGCGTTAGCCAGTTGTGGGAGTCTTAAGAGGCAGGCAAGACTCTGGGTCTTTTGAGGGACTATTGCTTCGAAGTACTGTTGTCTGGCCTGATCAAGGAGTAAGCGGAGAGGCCATAGAGAACGGTATCTAAGCAATGGTGCCAGGGAATAACATGACCTCAAGGTATATCAACGCGTTTTGCTTTTAGACAAACTATGTATGACAACGATACCCCAAACGAGGTCATCTGGAGAACTGTGCTTCGACACCACTGGCAAACTATGCGACCCTTAATTACTTCCTATAGTAATTTGCTGCTGGAGGTCAATGCTCGATATATGTCCAGGGTAGAGTGGTGTGCATAGCCGAGACAGACATCGCAAGTCAGAGCTAGGATAGCATCATATTTCGAATATGATCACATGTGCTCCCAGTTAAGTGGACTTGATAAAGACATCGAACTTAAAGACCGGGGTTTTACGACTTCGAGGATCACCTACTGCAAGTAGCGTTATCATGGGGGAAAGGCGATGGGTAGTTGGCTTTAGGTATTACTCCCGTTGAGGATGATCAACAAGCATTTCTTTCCTCGATTTCCTTGGAAAAAAAAATATATATACATATATATATCGGAACACTTAGACCAAAGAGGACGTGGGGGAATCACAGGAATAGGAATTAACGGGATGAAAACATCGCTATCGAAGTTTGCCATCACGTCGAAAGAGATCATCAGAAAAAGCTTGAGAAAGGAACAGAGAAAGAAACCACAGTCCACTGAAGTTGTAGAGAGAATTCCTTGACCTCAGGTACGTAGACAGCGCGCAGGGTTCGTCCACTGAGAATGTACGTAAGCGTTTAGCATTCCTACGTCTTAACTGTGTCACAACTTGGGCCATCTCGGCGTTGAAAATTAATGAAGAGGAAGAGAAAGTCATCAAGATGATATATCAGTCTTGAGAGACTCCAGTTGCAGGTATTTTGGAGAGGGTGCTGAGAATCTAAAGATCACTGATTTCGAGAGAGAGAGAGAGAGAGAGAGAGAGAGAGAGAGAGAGAGAGAGAGAGAGAGAGAGGAGAAGAGATTCCCAGAGAATGGGATTTGGGTGGCGATTACTATCTCGTTCTGTGGAGAACAAGGGCATTCAGAAATAGCTTGCCCTTGAGTGATGAATGGCTCAGGGATGGCGCAGCAGGATCGAGGTCTTGGAGGATTTGATGAATCGGCCTATCTGAAGGGGCACAATTGGTACCTACAGTGTTTGGAGCTGAGGCAAGGGGGACGATTGTCTGTCGGCGGAGGGCCCTCATGGGGTCCTGAGAGAGAGAGAGAGAGAGAGAGAGAGAGAGAGAGAGAGAGAGAGAGAGAGAGAGAGAGAGAGAGAGAGAGAGAGAGAAATGTACGACTGGGGATTGCGTATTTTCCTCCTTAACATACTTCAAGCCTGACACTTTAAGCTACACATACATATCAGTTTGTTGAAAAATGCACAACATTCGCCTTTTGTTCATATATTCCTGTGACCTACTTCCAACTGTTCAGAACTGTTTAGCGTTGACGCTGTATATTATCAATACGGATTTGTTACGACATGAGAAACAGGGCGCTGATATAATATCAATTAATTCCTATAAGGACTGAGTGACATACGCTGCGTACATAAGCGTCAATTGTTGAAGAGGAGAAAGTATAGGATAGATATTTGGCATTTCTGAAATACGCAGAGCTTCAGTTATCATCAACAGTTCATATTTCAGTGAAAACAAGTCCAATCTAAGAGAATACTACTAATAATATAATTCTGTCGCTTCGTAACAGAACGCATGAACCAATGAATCAAAAGTTTACGACAGAACGCTACACGTATATAGGTGAGATGACTAACAAATTACTTTTCTTTTGTGTCGCTCACGGTCGTCACCAACTCCTGACGTCGACTGCTCGAAGTCCTCCATTATTCTTGTCCAGGGAACCGTCAGCAGCGATGGACAAGGCTGGGCGAACACCCGGAGCTTGTCATGGAGTTAGGACACTGTGTTGTACATGGATACGAAAAACAAGACTGTAAATTCAAGGACACCTCTCCTCCGTACCCGTTTAAGCTGTAGGGAGTTATGGCATTGCCTCTGTATAAGATCTGGTCCCCAAGATGTTAAGGATATGATTGGAAATCGTCTGGGAAATATGAATACCGACGTTTGTGAAAAAGATAAAAAAAAAAATACGTGACGATCGGCGCCTGTAGGGAATGTACCCGAACACCGTACCTGACGGGGCACAAAACGCTTGACAAAATGAGGGAAAGAAACTCTTGAAGGATCCAGAATGGAAATGAAAACAAGGACGGACTGGTGACTGGGAGGCGATGGACTCGACGCGTGAAACACACTTGGCCGGACTGGAAACTAAGGAAATTCAGCAGGTGCGTTGCTGGCAACACACACACACACACACACACACACACACACACACACACACACACACACACAAGAGCGGTGGAAAGAATACAACTCCGCGCGACTGTAATGAGACTTAGGGAGAGAAGAAAATGGCTCGGCCATTAATATCGGTGTAGATCTCCTGATGGTAGTGTAGTCCAGAGTGGTGCCCTTCTGCTGAGATGGAGGTCGGGGACGGCGGAGTAGGCAGTAAGGGAAGAGGCAAATGGAAACGGATTGCACAGTGTGTGGAGCTCAGAGAGTGGATGGTCACTGGAGAAAGATGCGGCATTATGAAGGAGATGGTGAGACTGTGTGAGGTGATATTCGCACATGTAATAAATATTTGGAAGACTGCAAGTGAAGCACAGACACTGAGGATGTGTGTGTGTGTGTGTATGTGTGTGTGTGTGTGTGTGTGTGTGTGTGTGTGTGTGTGTGAGTGTGTGTGTGTGTGTGTGTAGGTGTATGCTGATAACAAAGAGGAGAAGTGAAACGTGAACGTCCCAAGCGCTTTCGTGTATTCCCATTTTTATGAGAAGACAGAGACGAAACAACAGCACAAAACCAGTAAATGTAGACGATGAACGTGTGTGACTTTCAGTGGCATAAGGATTGTCTGGTGTCTAACAGCAGTAGATGGTCGTTCGTCTGTCGTTACACTGCTAGAAGCTCAAAACATATTAAGCCGTTGAATTACTTGCCAACAAGAAGAGCATCCACCTTACACAATCTATCAGTAATATCAAATCTAAAAGTCTTTTGTACTTTTATAATCAAATTCAGTCTGATATTCAGTGAAGTGATATTTTTGGTTTCTTTGAAAGAACATAATGGTATAGCAGAGAGTAAATTAGTCGTTCCGTTTGGTCGACGTTTAACATCTCTAATACGTGTGAATAAGGTGAGTGCTGGGGACGCCTGTCCAGTTACTTTTTTGAACAGACAATTGGACGTGTTGGATTCCCTCTCACGATTCGGTGTGGGCGTTTACAGCAAGACTGAAACATTCCGACATCGTACTCACGACGCGTCGAAATGGGATCAGACATGGAACGATACACTGTACTTCGTGCTGGATCCACTATGTACTTCGCATTAGAGTATCATTTTTTTTCCATGCTTCATTCATATCATTTCCGCGTTTATATCTCAACCATGTCCTTATTTCACTTCTTTCCTTCAGGTATTTTTTCATGATCCACTTCTCTTTTTTTCCCCCTTCTGCCTTCATCATCTTCTTCTTTTCTTTCATACATTTTTTTCTTTAAACTTTCCACAAATCTTCCACAATGGTTTTGAAATAGGATTTGAGGTATTCAGCTGGTTTCATCAGTGTCATTCCTCGACGTGTGGAAGACACACAGAGGCGAACCTAATCACAGGCAGCAGGGGAACTCTTTGATGCTGTAGCTATATCACTCGCCATTTCTCCAACGGGTCGACTACTTCCTCGAACAGAGGGAGTTACATAACTCACATTCGCCCCTTCCACGGGGGTAAGAACGGAAGACACATTCGCCCCTTCCACGGGGGTAAGTAGGGAAAACACATTTACCCCTCCCACGGGGGTAAATAGAGGAAACTTTGCTGTCGTGTGCGATACATGAGACTATTAAGAAGATCCATCTGGTCTAGTCTTCAATTTCGATATCCCGGAGATTTGCGATGAATTGTATTTTCCAGCACATTATGTACGGTAGGGCAGAACTTCTCTTTTCAGTTATAAATGCAATTTTTTCCAATGGAGACTAACACATTTCTTTCTTTTATCTCCCCTGATGATGTGATTATTGCATGAAAGTGCACCTGGGAACTTATCGTGTTTCATTTCTCCGTGGACGTTCTTCTCCGGACGACTGTTTGAAATATGCCTTTGTGGTTCGATGGAGAACGAATGAGTAGAGAATTCCGTCTTTCTCCGTTCGCGAGGTTCTTATCCTGGGCTGGCTCGGGTGGAGGGTTGAAAGGCAGGCAAATTACCTGAGCTCAGGGGAGAGTAATGGAGTGAAAAATGAGAGGCTGCAGACGCAGGAGGGAGGCGGTGTGTGTAATGCAGCGTCGCCTGTTGGAGGGAGGCGGTGGATGCAATGCAGCCTCTCCTGTAGGTGGGGGGCGGTGGATGCAATGCAGCCCCTCCTGTAGGTGGGAGGCTGTGGGTTTAATGCAGCCCCTCCTGTCATAATTCCTATCATAAGTTGAGCATCTCGTATGGACGATGATGCACTTCATTGGCAGACATTAACACGATAAGAAAGCTTTCTAACTGATAAAAATTTAGGGATGGGGGAGCTTTAGTAAACTTAAGTGAACAAAAGGTCGAGAGTGGTAAGGGAGAGTGGAACAAAGGGATTGAAGGAAAATATGTCAATACGTGAGTACATTTTTTCGCATGTCGAGACGAAGGGGATGAGAAGCAAGACGGGAGTCATGCAAAACCAGGAAGAACATTGCACAAAGCTATGTAGGTAGGAGACTACTGGCGGTCCAGTAACCACCTCATCCAAGTTAATCATGCACTGATTTCTTTGCTGTGGCATAAATGAAGAAGGAAAACACTTCACGTCTAAAGTCTCTCTCTCTCTCTCTCTCTCTCTCTCTCTCTCTCTCTCTCTCTCTCTCTCTCTCTCTCTCTCTCTCTCTCTCTCACACACACACACACACACACACACACAAACCCACAAAATCTGCCTGACACTATAAAAGCAAAGATTGAAAATCTTCGCATATAAAAATGAGAAAATCATCTTCCCTATATAAACTCCAACTTGGGGGGTTGACAGCGAGACTCGGAAAAACAGGGAAACTTACAAACAGTTCAGTCTAAATAGATATCCTTTGACATAAAAAAAAAAAAACACAGAGAATACAATGGAATTCAAAGACCTACAAACTACTGGGTGCTTCTGAAGCGATTTGTGGCTACAGAAGATATCTGAAACTCACAGATTAGTGAGGTAAAAGTTAGAAGACATACAGATATAAATGAAAGACGGTATAACCTGCAAATATCAAAGAGGTATTTGCTCCTGAAAAAAAATCTTCCCTTTCATGTGAGAGTTACAACCAGTTCTTGCACGGTTGAGAAGCCAATATGTAGCTCATGTTTCCTTATACAGTACAACAGTTCTTCAATGCACTCAGTCCATCATACAGGTAGGAGCTGTCGGGACCAGATTCAACAGCTTCCAGCCAACGCTCAAGAATAGAAGATTAGGAAGCCGCGGCCTGGAGCCACAGCCTTCCAGACCTTCCTCCTCCAAAAAGCCCTCATCTATCTCTGCCTCCGTCTGGCCAGCAACCTGAGTGCTGCAGGAGCCTCATAGAGATAAAAGGGACGCCTGGGACAGGAAGGAAAAAAAAAGTATGTCAAGTAAAACGAGCAGTACTAATACTCATAATGCTTGAGCGAAGTACTTACAACCAAAATGAAGCCAATCTCTTTAATAGTAGGAGTCGCATACCTACCAACACAACACGAAGATTGGAAGTGATCAGCAAAACACGTTATCACGGATGCTACAGAAGGCCTCAATCGATGAGCACATCCAGGAGAGTCAACGTATGTATCCACCCATGTTTCACTACCGTAGCATAACTCTACGGACGCACACATCCGTATTTCACTAACCCGGCATAAGTCTACGGAGGTATCAGTCCACATGTCACTACCACTGTCTATATCTGGAGACTAATAAGTAAGAGTTCACTAACACATCAAAAGTCAATAGACTAGAATAACAAGATTTTGAAAAAAAAATATATACATTTACGAGCTTACTAAACGACGTGTGATTAAAAGAAGGAAAGATTTTCACACCATCAACACCCACATATTCTAACAGCATTTCTACTCTGAATGGAGACATGGAGGACATCAGATACCTTTGGATCTCGTTAGAATATCAAGCTTCTATGCCACTGAAGAAATAAAAGAGAATAGCGCCTAAAAAGTCACTCTGACTAGTTTTGCTCGCATACTCTACCGCACGCGAGTGTTACAAGCGATCTCTTGAATAAGGAAATAAGTCTTTGAAAGGAGGGTGTAAATTTAGAGCAACGAAGTATCTTACGGATGGGGATGAAAGGCAGTGTATGGAGGACTCTAGACAATGCTAATCTGGGGCGAAATGAAGATGTACAGTACGAGTGAGACGAATGGGGAGGATGAAGTGGAGTGGTATGAGGAAATGTGTGAGGTAAGAATGCTAACATTAAGACGTTCTCGTCACACCGAATAGATGTGAACATAGAGAGACGTCAGGTGATGTGACAGAAGAAAAGAGATGTACGGTTATTGGAGGAGGAGGAGGAAGAGGGCACATCTCTCCACGGGCCTCACTGGTGGATAGTGGGAAACTACACACACAGGAGAGCGGTATATTGACACCTCATCCATCACGGGCATGGAACGTCGTAAACCACACGCAGAGAAAGAGAGACAGAGAGAGAGAGAGAGAGAGAGAGAGAGAGAGAGAGAGAGAGAGAGAGAGAGAGAGAGAGAGAGAGAGAGAGACAGACAGACAGACAGACAGACAGACAGACAGACAGACAGAGTCAGATAGAGACAGACAGACAGAGACAGACAGAGAGAGAGAGAGAGAGAGAGAGAGAGAGAGAGAGAGAGAGAGAGAGAGAGAGAGAGAGAGAGAGAGAGAGAGAGAGAGCATCTACGAGTACCGGCGTAGGTGTGTACCATCTTGAAGGAATACTACGAGTCTGCCCATCAGGCTTCGAGCAAGCACAACTACACTTGCTCGAGAAGGCAAAGAAGCTTAGGACCATTTCCTCCTGCCAGCCCACGAGCCCTCACCTGGTGAACACTAAATGGGAAAGGTTCCCACGTCTCACCTTGAGGGGTTGTTCCTTCCTTGTAAACCCAGATTAGATTTGATTTTCCAAGGAAAGGGAAACACTGGATGAACTGTTTTTACCTAAAGGTAAGCGTAAAGTGAAAGACAATATGCACAGTCTTACCTGATGGTAAGCAAAGAGAAACACTTCGTGTAACACTTCTATCTAATGGCCATAGTAAAGAGATGCACTGTATGAACACTTCTACCTAATGGTCATAGTGAAGAGATACACTGTATGAACACTTCTACCTAATGGTCATAGTAAAGAGATGAACTGTATGAACACTTCTACCTAATGGTCATAGTAAAGAGATGAACTGTATGAACACTTCTACCTAATGGTCATAGTGAAGAGAAACACTGTATGGACAACTCTACCTAATGGTCATAGTGAAGAGATACACTGTATGAACACTTCTACCTAATGGTCATAGTGAAGAGATACACTGTATGAACACTTCTACCTAATGGTCATAGTGAAGAGAAACACTGTATGAACACTTCTACCTAATGGTCATAGTGAAGAGATACACTGAGCGAACAATTCTACCTAATGGTCATAGTAAGGAGAAACAGTGTGTAAACAGAACTACTTAATGGTCTTCTTGAACCATTATTCATTCTTTGATTCCTCGAAGCTGAATTCTACCAAAGGGATGATCTTAAAGGTTTTGTGTGTTTTAGGTCTTACTGGATGTTTACTAAATTTAACCCTGATGTTAAATATAATAAAGTTCTTATACACTTCGCGTTAGATACACTAAATTACTTCGTGTAACTTTTGTAAAATATACTGAAATCCTTTTATCGTTTGTGCTGAATATGCTAGAAATACTCTTATACTTCTTGTCAGAAATAGTAAAGTACTTATGTACTTCCTGTTTAATATACTTATGCACTTTTGTACTTCCTGTTGAATATACTTGAGTACTTTTATCCTTCGCGTTGAATATAACTAAGTACTTTTATACTTGGTGTTAGATATACTAAAGTACTTATGCACTTACTCTTAAATATACTTATGTACTTTCATCTTTCGTTTTAAGTATGCTTAAATATTCTGCTTGCAAAACTTTGAACTGTTGTTTCAGCTTTGTGTTCTTGAAACGTAATCCGCTCAGCCAGAGATTAACAGAGAACCAACAACGATGTAAAAGCCAAAGCTGACCATTTCAGAGCCACCATAATACACCTCTGGGCCAGCCTTGCATGACACATTTCACAATCGTGACTTTCTCGTAACCCAACTTCATTCACCATTTTATCCCCGCAATATTAACCGACGCTAACCTCATTAACTGTTTAATTACAATGCGTATGAATATGCATTAATCACACACACACACACACACACACACACACACACACACACACACACACACACATACACACACACTCAGACACACGAGAAGGAGACTTGGCCTCGTGTGTGTAAACTTACCTCCTGTACAGTACAAATATGCACTTACACACACACACACACACACACACACACACACACACACACACACACACACACACACACACATACACACACACACACACACACATACATGACTGCTTAAACGAACATTATCATTTACAAAGACATGAGTTCAGTGATGAATAATCATGTACACATTAGAACATCATTAAAATTAAACGACTACCCCTTTTTAACTTTTTCTATCAATGTACATAACTTTCATGTTCAATCCATTTCGGTCGAATTAGGCCCAAATAAAGTCAAATCACAGTCAGCTGCAACGATCCTGCAAATCGCCAAGGGCAAGTGAGTTTAGAAAGCTTCTGGTAACGCTATGGATCCTTTTTAACTGCAGTGTGGAAATGTGGTGGAGTTCAATACGAAATGTCTCAACCAGTTAGTCTCAAGACCACTTGGATTCGCGCATCGCTACGTTTAATATCCAACTTCTCTTGGAGATTTCAATCGCTTTATTATTTTTTCCTCAATCACTTTCAGTTCTCCCTTTACCCGTTTTTCTATGCATGAGGCAGTTTAGAATGGAAGAGGCTCCGTTAAACATTACACCCAAACCATGAAATTTTCTGAATGCACCTCAGTGCTGTGGATTTTCTGGCGAATTTCACGTTCGTGGTGTACTAAAGCTACAAATTCCTTTAGGATAAAGTTTCATGCATATATGAATCGGTAAGAATCTTTGACATGATACGTCTGCAACTGACGACTAATTTGTTATGCTTTTATGGGTGAGTTTCGCCTTTCGTGACAACGAAGACCGATATACACCGTAACCGTGAATGGATGAATGACTCATTCACTCATCAATCTAATGAATGAGAGATGTTCGTCAGTTACATATCTGTGAGTGGACTCACATCCTACGCTAAAGTTAAGCTGAATTCTGAAAAGCTTTCTGGATAGGACAGTTTGCTCCAGAGAATGTTGACGTGAGCAAAGCGTACAAAGCTTGAAATGTATTAATTCACAGATTGCGTACTGTACCGATTACACACACACACACACACACACACACACACCCAGCTGAGAGCTGGGATAGACAAGAAGAGGCCCAAGAAAATCTGAGACTGTGATTTGAGGTACTTTTGAGATAGGAGAGATAAGCCTCGAAATGTTTGCCAGCTACTTTGGGAAGGTGGTTTAGGGAGGGTAGAAGCATTCGATCTCGGAGGGCGATGAAAAGCTCGGCAAATACCTGGAATGTCGAGGAGTCTTAATGAAGGGGTGAGGGAGGGAAGGGGGTAACAGAAGCCTCAGGCCTTAGGAGAGAAATGGTGGAAATCACAGGTTCCTGTACAGATGCAGAAAGTGAAAAATTACGTCTAGTGTTGTGTTTGAGGGAAGAATTCTTACGATTACACAGATGGGCAACAGTTACGAGAATGTCAGTTGAATATGATTATATATGTAAAAGAGGTCATTGGCAATATATATATATATATATATATATATATATATATATATATATATATATATATATATATATATATATATATATATATATATATATTCAACATATGCCTTTGTATTGCGTGTAAGCAGGGTATGACTTACAATTTCCTGTAGGCCTTTTTCCTGCACAATATATTGTCCTCGTGTTATTCAGATAAATTAAATGAATAAATGTAAGAGCCTTAGGCTCCGTAAATTTCAGATACAATTACTTTTAGACGTTTAATTCTAGGTGATCATATAAATTGTCCCGACCACTGATGTAGAACGTTGCCGTCTGTAGTTGGGAGATATCGATAGCTGGACCAAAGGTCCTCCTACAAGAGACGTAAAATAATTGGTTGACCTATCTTTAAAAAAAAAACCTGTTCCGTTTTCTACTCAGTAACATTTGCAGAAGACATTTGAAAGAAGACATTTCTACTTCGAAGCGCATCTTCGAGAGCATCGCATGAATCCTTTCTTTTTTTTTTTTCTGAAAGCTGTGGGAGGTTATGATTCCCTTTGACACCAGAATGAGGTTTCCAAGTCTCTCTCTCTCGGCACAGGGTATATGAGATTACCCGCTGCAGTCTTCGTTATCAAATATTTTTTCCTACGTCTCTTCTTTCATTTTTTCTTTTATCTTCAGAAGTGGCTTATTACATTATCTTCCGTTCAGTATATCGACGGACGATGAGGTACTGCAAAGGCGAAGGCTTTAATTCTAATGCTCCATGTCTGTCTATTGAGAGAGAGAGAGAGAGAGAGAGAGAGAGAGAGAGAGAGAGAGAGAGAGAGAGAGAGAGAGAGAGAGAGAGAGAGAGAGAGAGAAGGAGTGACAGAGGGAGGGAGTTTGTTAAAGCCCAATGCATATTCAACATTCACTAGCATCCTACTGAGTGCTATCAATTTTCTCACGAACAGAAAGCTAGTGAGTGTCAAATATGCACTGGTCTTTAACAAACACTGTTTGAAATAAGTGCTTTTCCTGCTTACACGAAACACACACACACACACACACACACACACATACACACACACACACACACACACACACACACACACACACACATACATATATATATATATATATATATATATATATATATATATATATATATATATATATATATATATATATATATATATATACACACACACACACACACATACATATATATATATATATATATATATATATATATATATATATATATATATATATATATATATATATACACACACAGACACACACACACACACACACACACACACACACACACACACACACACCTGTCGGTGAATACTAAAAAAAAACAACGGGTTATCGTTCTTTATAACATGTATGAAAACGACCAATGTATCTCACTCAGGCAAGCAGTGGTCACACTACAGACGGACTTCTTCATATCCCACGTTACTCTTAACTGCACTCATTCATCGCGATCCCCTGACGAAATAATCTCTTCAGATCTGCATCGAACTCAGCAAAGGCGAGTATGAGATAATCGTCGCTCGAGTTCGCATCATATCTTTTCTTCAATCCTTGACTGTAAATTTCGTCTCTGTACATCTTGGGTCTCACAGGCTTTTAATTAATAAGAAATACTTTCGTATTCCTATCAAATTTTCTTAACGGTGAAGGATCTTAATCATCTTATTTAGAGGTAGAATTCACAGTGTATCACTGTACTCACGAAATCATCATTACGCCATCTTGTCTCTCGGTACCATATTCATCACCTTTACCTCATGTAAATCAAAGATCACTGCAACCTTTGACGTTCGGCTCTGCATCCGAGCCAACCCTTCCCGTCTGACATTTAAAAGCTGTCATTCCTGTAAGGACGAAATAATCCACAGTTCCCTGGGTATATATAACCCTTCTACAGTAAGCACAGCACCAACGGGAGACCCTCCTCACATCATCAGACACAAGGAGTGAGGATGTGGGTACACGACGAGTTGGTGGGGGGTGTAAGGTGGTAGACGACGAGTTGGTGGGGGGTGTAAGGTGGTAGACGACGAGTTGGTGGAGGTGTGAGGTGGTAGACGACGAGTTGGTGGGTGTGTAAGGTGGTAGACGACGAGTTGGTGGGGGTGTAAGGTGGTTGACGACGAGTTTGTGGGGGGTGTGAGGTGGTAGACGACGAGTTGGTGGGATGTAAGGTGGTTGACGACGAGTTGGTGGGGGTGTAAGATGGTAGACGACGAGTTGGTGGGTGTGTGAGGTGGTTGACGACGAGCTGGTGGGGGTGTGAGGTGGTAGACGACGACAGTGGATGGATATGTACATTCAGGGCTGCGGCACCGACCACAGCGATACCATCTTCCTTGACGGGACGCCACGACCAGATAAGGAGGCTCCTCCTCCTCCTCCTCCTCTAAAACCACCCACCCCCCGTTGCCTCCCTACCAGTCACATCCAGTTCTACCACTGGTATCTCTCTCTCTCTCTCTCTCTCTCTCTCTCTCTCTCTCTCTCTCTCTCTCTCTCTCTCCTATCCTTGTCTCCCTCTGTATCAACCTCTTTCACGTATCGAATATTTTCATCCTGTCAATACTCCTATTCCGTTCCCCCGAGTCTGAATATCTCATCGTAATCTAACTTACTCTTCTTTTTCCTCCCTTTATTCTTCTTCTTCCCGACAATCTCTACACTCGACATCCACTCGACAGTTGCCAAACGACCCCCAACCCCCTCCCCCATACAGCTTCACCTCAACAAATACAACAGAAAGAGCGAGCGAAGAAGGTCAAGCATTCCATCACGTCTTTGTCACCTGACACCTTTCCCATACTTCATTTCGATCAAACATCCCTCCAGCAAGGCCATCATCATCTTCGTCTGCCATTTCCATCTCTCTCCCTACCCCCATTCCCTACCGTATTCCCATTCCCTTCCTCCTCCCTCGCGCGCCTCTCTCTCTCTCCACTCTTCCCCAATTATACCCCTCTCCTCCCGTCGCTCCTCAATCACACAAAATCCATCTTTGGAGCCATCCTTGTCGCGCATTAAATGTCGCGCGTTTTCTAATCTCATCCGCGTCTCGTTTTCATCCCTCTGGTATGGGGTCATTTCATTTCAGCGTGCCATTAGTACTGATGACTTCACGTCTATGCGTTCGTGGATCGTGATTTATCGGCGTTCGTAGCGGTGCAAGGGAATACGAATCACGCACCCTGACGGAGCAGTCATTATTCTTGTACTGGAGAATTGGATCCGATAAAAGACAATTGTATGATGCTTTTTTCAATTAACTAATCCCCCTGACGCAGATTGGAACCCCCCTGTGTCTTCTGACCTCGTAGCTAAAGTGTTGTAAATCAGGAAGAAGGAATTTACTGCGTAGTAGAGGGATGGATGGATGTAAATTCATAGCAGAGAAGCAAGAATAAATTTACAATTGTACATCTATTGTTGCATGCATTTACAATTGTATATTCACTGTTGTATGTAAAAGTTTCTCATAAATAAAAGCTGTTAGTAAGAGGTGTAACACAGTCCAAGTGGCAATGAATTTCTTTTTCTTTAGTAAGTAAAACGAAGAAAGAGAGGAACAAAAAAGGAAGCAAAATAGAAAAAGAAGGAAAAATAGAACGAAAAAAAAGAAAAATCGAAAGAAAAAGAGAAAGAAAAATAGAAAAAATAGAAAGTACAGAAAGAAAAAAAAGCATGGAAAGAAAAAATAAAAAGAAAGAAAGAAAGAAAGAAAAAGAGAAATAAAATCCTATGCGTCTGAACTCGGCTGCTGCAGCAGACTTTGATTATGCAAACGATGTTGACCGTATACCAATATCGACATAGTTTATTCCAAGACGCTGAGGGACATCAGGCAAACCCAAGTGTAGGTTTCACCGCGTACGTCAGAGCCCGTCTGTGTCTCATCCGTCTGTGTGTCTGCACAGTTTCAGAGCTGACGGCATGATTGGGTTTAGTGATAGCCAGGAGGCTGGACATGATGATACAGAGCCGGCCTAAGTTTAAAATGGTTAAGCATCTACGTCTCGCGGTCAATTAAGTATCCAGAAGCTCGGCTTTTTACAACGGACGTGAACCAAAATATGTGTAGGGAATTTTAAGACGTAATGATGTGGGTCTGAACACGGCTTCAAACACACACGCGTACGCAACACCTCACAAATCATTTAAGAGAATTTCTCAAATCTTTATCCTCTGCAAACCCCAAGAAATCTTAAACAGTTCTCCAATACATCTTCGGCACTGCTTGCTCTAACAGTTTACCTCCGACACATCGTCAGTACTATCCTCCAGTCTCCAAATACTATCCACAAGCACTCCTGAATATCTAAATATTTCAAACACTTCTCACAAGTCTTTGAGTCTACCATTTTAAATACATTCCAAAACAAAATCACGACTCGTTCATCGAAGCGTTCGAAACCAGTGTTACACAAACTGCAACAAGATCAAGCGCTCCTTTGAAGTTTGGGAAAGCAATCGAATGTGCTGTTGATGATGCTGTAGATGCTATGACGTAACACTTCCTAGGGATGACGTAGATATTCTTGCATGACGTAAATGCTCTTGATGTGTCTGACGTTTAATCACGTCATCATCACTATTACTGAACGACACTGGTACACTGACGTGTGGTTAGGATGTAGACGCTGCTGAAGAAAATGTTACTTTTCCTTTTCGTGTGGGGGGGTGCTGCTACTAATGAAGTCGTAGGTGTTCTGCTGGTGAATATTAATTGACATGATTGTCCCTCACGCCTTGGCCTGTAGACATTATGAGTTTCGCAAGTGTAATTAATAGTCTGATGTTCCTTAGCTCTACAGGATGAAGCAAATGCCAGCAAAGGTAATGAGCGAAAGGCATATGAAACAGCAGTTGGTTTTTTTGGACTGCTGTGCTTATCATTTCCTATGGGATCGGATTAGCTTTTAGTTTCATCCTATGCTGTTTAGTCAGACTGAATGGCACAAGTGTTGGTGGTGTATGGGATCATGTTTTGCATAGCGGAAAGTACTATACGATTACGACAATAAATTCGAGAATCCTCATGAAGAATGAGTATGATGAGAGCATGAGTGTGGGTTGTTTCAACCTTAAAAAAATGTATACGAAGTTGATGCATAAATGATCTAGCAAGGTTTACGTCCGTATCATATCGAGATGCCTTGATTTATGACGGGAATTAATAAATGGGGAAAGGAAAAAGAACAGAGGACCCGAACTTTGCTTTATGTATTTTGGGAAACATATAGTACATGCAAAACATCATGTTCTGTCGTGTATGTAAGATCGATTTCTGTGACAAAAAGAAAAAAAAATGCTCAATCAAGTTGTTTACTGTCTACATTGTTTGTTATCATTTTGTATCATACAAATGACTGAGTGGCTGAAGTAAAAGAGAAATAAGCAACATAGTTTTAGCTTCTGTTCTTAATGCTACCTCGCTAACGCGGGAAATGGCGAATAGTTTAAAAGAAAGAAAAAAAGAAGTTTTAGCTTCTAGCTGGCAAAAGAAACATGAGATAAACAGACACCGTTTGTCGATTTGCAAAACAATTTGCATCTAATATGAGGGGGAAGGATTGAACTTACATGGATTATCATTACTATACACTTAAAGTAAATATATAAGTGAGTCAAACAGCAATGTGGCAGGCATTAACATAAAAGGAAAGATGCTATGCATGAAAATCCCTCCTCTGAAATGAGGTCCTGTGTAATAATATACAAAGATCAAACGCATTGTATTCAAGTTGAAATAACTGCCAATAACAAGGCCCTTTGGATACATCATGAAATAATCCTCGAATAATTCTTACTGAGGATTTCCCTCTTCCTCTGTGCAGCGTGAGATATTTTTTGGAAGTTTGTGATCTTGGCAATATTCTTCTATCTCACCTAAAATGCATCGGAGGTAAGCGCAACTTTAATCATAGATTTTTAATACACACAGAGGCGAAAAAATATATGTTTCAGCCTTTTCGAAAAGGTCTTGAAACCCCCACCTTGTACGAATTCAAATCCAGTGAGCTCTCACGAAGAGGAAAACTTTTCCCTGGGAAATATGACATAAAAGTGAAACATATGAATAAGATCTTTTCCACCTAATGGTTCTCGAATATTTTCCCCTCTCCAGTGGCTTATTGGTATGTCTTCAGACACACGTAAAGGATCTTAAGGTTCGAGGATGCGTGGGGGGTCATCTCCTTCTTACATATCCATGACTGGAGGGGGAAGACTTTGCTGAAGGAGGGATAAGTTCTTCTTCAGGTGCACCAGAAATCAATACGGGCGTGTGATGTATCCGTGATGATATTCTTGAAAAGTCGGAAGAGTATAAGCCTCGACAACCATAAGCACACAACGGAAAGGATTGGATATCTTTTCTGTGTTGCGTGCGTGCGTGCGTGCGTGCGTGCGTGTGTGTGTGTGTGTGTGTGTGTGTGTGTGTGTGTGTGTAATTACTTATCTATAATCACCTATTTCTACCATAAGAGGAAGGAGTTCTACACTTGTTGGACCTAGTCATTTGAGACATCTCGACAATCAAACACCTCTTTACACTTCTCTTCGCTGTCCGCATTTAGTTTCTTCAAACAGTTTACTCCACTCATCCACTCCTTTGTTTTCTAACCAGATTTTCGGCTAGTTTCATTCATGACCTCTGGTTGTTCTGGCCCAGCATCCTTCAAAGAACTGTTTTAATTTCATTCACGTTTTCTGGTTGTTGAGTTCGCATCTTTCGAAGAACTGTTCACTGGTGGTCTTCAAATTGCTATGAACTCTTCAGGGTTATTGTAATCAAATCACCGTTTATTCTTTTCTCTTCACCGGTGGACAAATTTATGGCTTTCATTCTTTACATCAAACTTGGTTCTCTTAATTCTGGCAATGTCTTTGTTGCACTCCTTCGAACCCCTATTTATGAGTTCTTTTTGTGGTGACCCAACTTGAGTCGTATATTCAAGTTTGGACGTATTTCTCTATGAACTTGAAGGCAATTCTAATATTTACCAAGAGGGAGTTTGTCCCCTTTACCATTTTCTTAAGGTAGAACTCTGGCAGCGTCAGCTCCGAATCACTCTTCCACACGTAGTACTGCAGCTTATATCCTGCTATATGATATCAATACCAAGGCCTTCTTTAAGAGTGTCCTATCCTTATCACTTTGCATTTACTTGCGTTGAATGTTAACAGCCTTGTATCAGACAAGCTTTGGAGTTTGTCTACGACCCCCTTTGTAGGTTGATGCAATCCTCCTCGCCGTTTTCTTCCCTCATAAATTCGGTATCATCCGCAAACACGTTCAGACAGGAGTCCAATCCTTGCAGATCAAGAAGAACAACGGTCCCAGAACAGAACCCAGTGGCATGTCGATCATGACCTTGACCCATTTCGGGAAGTTCCTCCGATATGCGTCCTATGATTTCCCCCCATTAAGATATTATACTGTTCATCGGGGTAGCCTCCCCTTTTGTTCCTACTTGAAGACAGAGCTTCGCAAAACATTCTCCACGCTCACATTCATTGCCACTATAGTGTGGTCAAGTGTGAAAATATTCTATGCTTGATATTCTATTCCCTGCATAACTTAGCATCATTCTCTACTCTCTCTCCCTCTCTCTCTCTCTCTCTCTCTCTCTCTCTCTCTCTATATATATATATATATATATATATATATATATATATATATATATATATATATATATATATATATATATATATATATATATATATATATACATATATATATATACGTATCACTGTTTAACATTTCTCATCATTTTCTGAAGTCATCTCATAAAATCACCACTGATCAATCTATCATTAATCTAAATGGCCCTTGAAGCTGTAAAGATAAGGAACAAAGAAAATAACTCCCTCAATGTCTTTTCCACCCATCAGTCCTCTGGTTCACAGCTCCACCTCTCTTCTCAGCAAATGTAGCGAGAATTTCCTTCGTTGTCGACCCGCGGCTGGGCCTGGCCTGGCCTGGCCTGGCCTCTCCCCACCAGCTTGGGTGTCAGTGACAAGCGAGCACGACCAAACATGTAGCAAGGATTGACTCCTTCGCCCTCCACGGCTCACGGATTTTTACCCAACCTCGCCAGACTGGGATTGGTCCATGTGCTTTGGGCGTTGTCATGACTCTCCCCGAAACGTATGGAGGCGATTAAATCTGGTGAAAACAAATGTAGTGACAATGGTATTTTTTTCTACGAGGAGAGGCGTCTCTTTTCCCCCTACCCCTTTACCAGCAGGATGGCTGCCTAGAGCTCTGGTGACGGAGGAGAAGTTCCATCGTCAGCCAAAAAAAAAAAAAAAAAACGGGGGAAGGGAATTGTTGAATCCTTGAGTTCCATCACTACAGAAGCGCAAGACGAAGAGGTTGTCTAGAGTGCATGACCGCCATATTCGCGTTTTTCTTTCATCTGCCTTGTGAATAACAGTGGCCTAGCTTCCGTCTTATAGTCTGATTAACGATGGGACAGGCGTGACTTCTTTTATTCAGAGGCGTAGAAAAATCCCAAATCCATTTCTTATTCCATCAACGAAATCGAAACGGTGAAGGAGCAGTTAACTCACTGACAGATACATAGGGCTATCAATTGCAATAAGCTATAAAGATACTTAGGAATATAGCTATATCTATTTTGTACTGCTATGGCGAGGTGATTATCTTTCTCGTAGGTTGTCACCACTGGGTACAGCTGGTTGACGCACAACAAATGGACCATCAGCCAGTGGATTTAGTTAGCTAACAGCCAACCACTGGATCTTACTTGTCCGCGGTTCAACCACTGGGTACAGGAAGCTAAAGTCAAACACTGGATCTTACTTATTGCAAGTCAACCACTGGATACAGTCAGCTATCAGTCAACCACTGGATACAGTCAGCTATCACTCAACCACTGGGTATAGTTGGCTATCACCTAGTCAACCACTGGCAGTATCTCGCCTGCCCGCAGATAGCCACGGTATCTTACATCTCCTTCACGGCTAAGCGACCAGTGGGTCCACCTCACCGCCAACTGCCCTGGTATTTGAGTCACGTTCCCCCTCGCGTTCGTCTTAACCCACTGCTCACGACAGACACCAAAATCCACGTTTTCTCTCCTCACAGTAACGAGGTAGCGCTTCACCTCGGTCTTACTGAGCCTCTGTTGTTTATTTTGTCCACGTTCTCTTTTACCTAAAACGGACTGAGGGAGACCTAAAGTTTTTGGTTGTCATAACAAAGGTTGTAGGCTCGGGTTTAAGGTTGTAGCTCACTGTAAAGTTCGAAATCTGAGTGGCATCGAGTCGAACGAGATATCTTCAATGATTTCCGTTTTCTTATTGTTAGATGAATGCCCTAATCAAGGCCACCTAATCACTGATATATATATATATATATATATATATATATATATATATATATATATATATATATATATATATATATACAAACTTAAGCCAGGTACCCAGTTCATCGACCAATCCCTAGGGAAGAATGAAAGCAACTGGAAAGTGTGTTAAATGAGCACCACCTTCCGCGACCAGGACTCGAACCTATGCGGCCTCATGCCCGAACGGCCCGTGAGTGCGTCATGATCAACAACGCTAACCTTAAAACCACCAAAGTCCATAAAGACATGTATCCGATATCTCCACTGACAATTCTTTTCAAGAATCGGTCAATTGTCAAGGATACCTCAATGTCTTGCATTGAAACTCATTCCTGTCCAAAAGTCGAGTCAGGCACGATGGTAAACGAAGAGAGAAAGATAGAAAGACGTGATGCTAACATCCAGAACGCGAGTTGACGCAAACTGTCTCGGGATTTGAAGAGCGATATGTCGCAGTCAGGGACCTGCGCAGCGAGACCATCATGTCCATCCAACTTACAGGAATGGCTCTCATAGTGACCTACCCCGGCGTCTCTTGGCTTGATGGCGCGTTAGCTCTCTCTCTCTCTCTCTCTCTCTCTCTCTCTCTCTCTCTCTCTCTCTCTCTCTCTCTCTCTCTCTCTCTCTCTCTCGGATGTTCAATTATAAATCAATTTTAATGGTCTTCCGTTCGAAGGGCATTTGGTATAATGTCATCAGATTTCTCTCGATTGCTGAATAACCATTTTCTTCTGGAGTTGAAGATAATTCTGCGACCATATATATATATATATATATATATATATATATATATATATATATATATATATATATATATATATATATATATATATATATACATATAACCCATAGCACTAATAACCATAGCCCTTCACATCTCCATATCTTCCCCATCACTGGGGCTTCAAATCACTGAGTCAAGCCCTTCCTTAGAAAAAAATATAAATAATTCGTAAAAAAGCTTCGAAACTGTCCTGAGGTTTATCCATT
>NC_092238.1:6431308-6448808 GCF_036320965.1 Panulirus ornatus
TCTCCTGCACATAATCTCTCTCTCTCTCTCTCTCTCTCTCTCTCTCTCTCTCTCTCTCTCTCTCTCTCTCTCTCTCTCGTGTGTGTGTGTGTGTGTGTGTGTGTGTGTGTGTGTGTGTGTGTGTGTGTGTATGAAGACCTTCCATGAGACAGTGAGATAATACTATACCTTAACAGACCTTCCACGCACGGCGTTAAATGGGCTGACATTCGCGGAGAAAACTCATCTAAGTTAGTTCTTAAGAGCCGCTTTGTGTCCCTTTCTGAGGCAGTTTATAGAAAGTTGGAGCTCAGCGTAACTTAGCGGCCATCTAAGAAGACAGCTTACAATAAGCGGAGAGTTAGCGTTACTTAATTGATATTTAAGACGGCTTTGAGGGAGTTCAGAAGAAGGATCGAGTGATCTGTCGTCGTCACCCATGAGAACGTTCTCCCTCCTCTGAGAGAGAGAGAGAGACATGAGTGGACTCGAATGAAACCATAAAAAGGTTTATTTTCATAATAACTTCTTTTACCATCAGAAATCACAACGATGACGTAAAAAATATCGGGTTAAAAATTAAGAAAAAAAAAATCTACGTTTGGAATACGTTTTTTTTTACGGTTTTTTTCTTTTTTTTCTTCCTAAGGCCAGTCCGGGCGGCGGGACCTTACGTACGTTCAGCGCAGCGCGTCGTTCTCAGCTCTTGCTTCTTCGGGGAGGTGTATATGGTCGTGGATCAGGTCGTCTGTCATGAGCCAACACCGCTCTTGGCCGGTGTGTACCTGGCTATGTGATGAGAGAGAGAGAGAGAGAGAGAGAGAGAGAGAGAGAGAGAGAGAGAGAGAGAGAGAGAGAGAGAGAGAGAGAGAGAGAGAGAGAACCAATAAACGAAGACAAAAAAAAATAACCGTCCTTTTATTGTTCTTTTATCTCACATCAATGCAAATGCGGCCTGGAATATAGAAACTTGCAGCATGAACTTGGTAATTATCAAACGCAAGACGAAAAAGAAAAAAGAAAAAAATATATCCAGACAGTTACATTTCCTCTGCCCACGTCAGAGACGCGAGGAACTTCCCCTGAAATTGCAGCTATACGAGCTAGTGACTAGCAGCTCCACTGTGCCAAAATGCGGGTGAATGAAAACGAAACAGACGCGATCTTAGTACAGACTAATATTACACGCCGATCTCAAGGGAAGGACAATTCAGCCCGGCGCTCGCTCCCTTTCGCGACTATCCTACGATAGCAATAGGATGCAAAAGGATTCTACTCTTTTTATTAATCTTCTCAAAACGAATGATTACAACCTCTGGCTCGACGCTATTTATAAGCAGCCATCATGAGAATCTCGTTTCTTTTCGAGGCTCTCCACAAAACTGATTCTGGAGTGCAGAAAAACCATGAATATAAAATGTCTATCAACATAACGACTTAGTATTCTACAATCCATTCCACATTTAATCTCGAGACGAAAGGAACACACACACACACACACACACACACACACACACACACACACACACACACACACACACACCACATCCTCACACATTCATTCTCGAGACGAAAGGAACACACACACACACACACACACACACACACACACACACACACACACCACATCCTCACACATTCATTCTCGAGACGAAAGGAACACACACACACACACACACACACACACACACACACACACACACCACATCCTCACACATTCATTCTCGAGACGAAAGGAACACACACACACACACACACACACACACACACACACACACACACACACACACACACACACACATACACACACACCCACACACTCACACACACCAGATCCTCACCACCAATCAACGATACAGTGAGGTTCCTGTACTACAGCACGGCCGGCTGTGTGACTGGAATACCAGCACTGTGCGTCCTGGCAACGAAGAAGAATCCCAGAGGAGACTAGAGCTGAAGGAACACCCCGAAACACCCACCACCACTCTGCTGGCGTCGACCACAGCGTCTCCATCCGCTTTGCTTATCTTCTGGGGATGGAGTCTTGCCTCTGCTGCTGGACAGGCGAACTGCCGACAATATTTAGATTTGTAATCTACTGTTTCGTACTCTTATGCAAAAGGCAAAATAGAGTGGAGCAAAAGTATTACTATCAGGAAAAGGTCGGAGTATTCTCTGCAAAGCTTTCATTTCGTATCGTGGAGAAATATATATATATGTATATATATATATATATATATATATATATATATATATATATATATATATCCCAGGAACCCTTTTATGGGGCTCCTGCAGCTTCAAGGCTGCGTTCCAATAAGGAGCAGGGAAGTGATGAACCCCTTTGGACCAAAAAAGCTCGAGCGAGACTCTTATCTCCTCGGACATACGGACGTTAATGGAGAAGCAGGCGGAGTCCAGCAACACCTATGGCCACCTATCTATCTTTCCAGTCTCCACAGGGAGCTCCCGAGTTGTTTTTCCAGCCCTCGGAGTTATCTGGTGCAGCCTCGCCATCCGGCCTGGAACAGACTCGTCCAGAGTTTTGTGTTCGTCTCCGGACGGAGCGTCGGCCCAGCACTTTATCTATGCCTTCCTCGTCCCTTGTAATCCCACTGAGAGCTTCTTAATTCAGACCTAAAACTGGAGTTTACATTTCTTGGAAAGTAGGCGAACGCCGTTCCCGTAAGAATGGCTTTATTTTACGAGTTTAATGTACCCTTACTCCAGCAAGCTACGGCGGGTATAAACTTAATCCATGATGTCTTTTGCCGACGTCTGGGCCCCCCTCTATCGTCGCCACTGCTGGGGTTGTTCTCAATGTGGAGAGACGAAAAAGACAAGAAAGTCATGGAGTTTACAAAGTCACACACGTTCTGTGTATACTGGAAAGGGAAGATACTTGGTAAAGTTGACGAAACTTACTTAAAGTTCTAGACATATTCTTGTCTATTAGCCTTCTAGGGCAATGATTTTGGCTAGAACTGACTAGTCTTATAATCTTCCTGCATCTTCATCCTATTCTTTGAGTGGCGGACAGATCTAACGCAAGAACAAGAAATAGGTTAAAAGACAGACAAGAAATCTGAGGAACGTTGGAAGATTTTTGGTATAACCAAAGCAGTGGATGGAAACCCCTGAGGAGAAAGACTTCGCAGTGTTTATAACCAGTGGTTAAGCCACTGGTCTACACATCTCAAGGATCGCCTGGGACGTTGGTGTCGTGGTTAGATACATTTTGACACATTCCAAGAAAGACGGAAGAGTATGTCGATGGGCAGACAGCTGTACACTGAGCTGCGGTTTCGGTGCATTACATGTGACAGCTAGCGGATGGATGTGAGCGAATGTGGCCTTTCTTCGTCTGTATCTGGTGCTACCTCGCTAATGCGGGAAAAGGCGATCAAGTGTGAAAAAAGTGATATATATATATATATATTTATAAATATATATATATATATATATATATATATATATATATATATATATATATATATATATATACATATGTCTTTGCCAAAGCGACTGTGGTAGTCGGTACGTACAAATAAAGTCGTGTGGAGTGTAAATATGAATCTTTTGAACAGCGTCTTATAGTGCTGACTCAAGCGTTCGAGTGGAAGAGACGTTCCATACTAAAACCCTCAATAAACTGACAACCAAACAAATTACTACTTTCCATTAAATCGTAAAAAAATATAAAGATGTTTTGATAGTTTCGTTCAACGTATCATTGATCTCATTGCGGCGGCAAATTCATCATTGCCGTTGCAACAATTCATGCACCGCCGCTCCATGCAACATCCATGGCATAATCGTCTCCACAGCGTTCCCCAGACTCGGTGACCATCACCTCCCCGTGCATCACACCGTCACCTTGATCACTCCAATTAGCCATGATCATCGCCACGATCATTCACATGATGCACTCACCATCGCTCACTTAAGGTGGACCATGAAGGCATTCCAAGCCCTAGGCCCTAATCCTCCACCTGAGAGAGAGAGAGAGAGAGAGAGAGAGAGAGAGAGAGAGAGAGAGAGAGAGAGAGAGAGAGAGAGAGAGAGAGAGAGAGAGAGGGAGGGAGGAGAGAGAGAGAGAGAGAGAGAGAGAGAGAGAGAGAGAGAGAGAGAGAGAGAGAGAGAGAGAGAGAGAGAGAGATACAGACAGACAGACGGAGGGACAGAGACCTCCTACCTTACCTCCTCCGTTCTCCAACCAAACACGCCCATCCTCGAGGGTCAGGCATTTGTTGTCCGTAATTGGAGAGGGCACAAGGCAGCCACGCTGGTCTCTATGGTATTCTCTGAGCAGACCCCACTGATGGGGGGAGCTGAGAGGGTCAGGTGAAGGCTATGGCCACACTACGCAAGGCAGCCAACGCTCTCAACAATGTGGTATGACGAGACGAGGAAGACGATGATGCAAACGAACCACTCACACACACTCCCGCCCTCCTCCCTCGTAATTCTCTCTCTCTCTCTCTCTCTCTCTCTCTCTCTCTCTCTCTCTCTCTCTCTCTCTCTCTCTCTCTCTCTCTCCTTTCATCGCTGCCGCGCGTCCGTTGATGCCTGCCTGGTAGCGGGGGCAACGCGATAGCTCATCAGGCCAGTCAGCCGGCGTGCTATTGTATTCGATGTTCACTCGGTATAACACAAGCTGGTGGTAATGGTGGTAGACGGAGAAGGGCGGCCTTTATGTGGGTGCGGACCTGGAACAGCGCTTCGCTAGCGTTCGATCAAGCTTTCTCGTACGATCATGTCCACAGGGCTGAGTACAGACAAAGGGACCAGAATATAATACACCAGCCGCCAGTGGTCAGGGCCGATTGAATGAGGTAAGAAACAGGTGAAGGGATTAGGGCACACAGGTCACCCTGGACGACCTCACTTCCCACGAGTGACAGACTCAGGTTAAATGATCTTCCGAAAAACATATTCACAATATTTTCACTTAGCTATTTATGACTGAGCTAACTCAGTAATGATGAGAAAACGGTTGATTCGTCTCTTACCAAACATGGTAGAGATATTTATATTGTATCTAAATGTTGGTTTATATATATATATGAGATAACTTTACAAGTGATTTTCTTTAAATATGTTTCCCATAACATAAGCTAACCTAAGCCTGTAATATGACATTCTTCTTGAGGCTAATTTTCTTTTCTTTTCCCCTTGCTGCAAAGTCGGGTCTCTGACGTATGAGACACCACAATACCACCATAGGTATATCCTGAGTCTATCATATAAACAGAAATGCACAGATACCAGTCTAACTCGAGAGCAATCAGCTACCACGACGAGTTCTACTACACACTCTGAACTGTGTGAGTCCAATCAGCAGCAGTGGCTTCATACCTTCCGTGGGCCTATTCAACGTCGGCTCATGACGAAGGAGCCACACCGACAGAAAGAACTCACGCACTGCCCACCAGGAGGAGAACCTATTGGACGATGCTGTACTTTCCATTCGCTGACGATGATACAATCCCGTTGAAGGTGATCTCTCGTTGGCTGTTCTCGATGGTATGCCTCACACACACACACACGCACACACACACACACACACACACACACGCACACACACACACACACACACACACACACACACATAGATGTCTTTTGATCAAGCAAAAGAGCATATCATTCTTTTTCCCCCTCTCACACCTGCATAAAAATTTACAAACTGCTCATAGGGGAAAATACTTTAGATAACTTGATTACAGAAGTAAACGTTTTCTGGAGGGGTGGGTTTTATGATATCAGAGGTTGATAATCCTGTTGCACACACACACACACACACACAACACTGGCTGCCGGCTTGCTTGCATAGCGCATGTTGGTACACACACACACTACACCCAGGTGTAATGGAACGAAGAAATTACGGTAACAGAAAACGTCAACTCCACTGCTTTTAAAGTCAAATTTCTTTTCAACTTAAGTGACGCTATTACTTTCGCGTTAACAAACAAACACACACACACACACACACACACACACACACACACATTCACGCACCCGGGAACATAAAAGATCCATAAAATAAAGGGTACACACGAACCTTGTAAAACAATATATCCTGAAAAGGACTGAAATCCGCGTTATCCTTTCATATCCCTCAGTCTTATGAGCGATAATCCCAAAATGATCCAAAGAAGCTTATAGGAAAAGCCTCGCAATCTGAATTCTAATGCATTATAATTTTCAAGATCCGTGGCTTGGACAGAGGCCAGCGGGTAAGTCTTCTCGGAAGAAAAACGTAGAGAAAAAAAAAAAATATAAATCTTTTCATGTTTTCAAGGAAAGTTTAACCTTTAATTTTCTCTATCATCTGTGAAGTCAGGCACATTAAGAATACATCAGGGATTGAAAAATTACACCAGGGGAGGGAAGAGAGAGAGGGTGTGTGTAGAAGAGAAACCTCACTATAATAATGTACTTATGATCACTACCTCACAGGAGTACAGAATACATACTGTAATGAATGTAAATCGTCATTTCGCTTTCCTATGGATACAGCCGTGAGGGCATGGAGGACTGTCATTGTAGAACGTAAAATAACACGCTGTGTAATAACACTATGATACCATGTGAGTGAGTGGCTCTGCCTTTTTTTACTCCTTTATTTTCATACGACCTTTGTCTCAGCGACATGGCAATCCTTCTGAGCCACTCTGGTAGCAGTCACGGGTACAGATGAGTGTAGGTGGTGTGTGGGTATGTGTGTCTGTGTATGTGTGTGTGTGTGTGTGGGGGAGGGGGGTGTGGAGGAGCTTACGCAGGTGTGAACACGATCCACGTTTTCAGTTGCTTACGGCGAACAAGAAAACGTCTCGCAGTCTTAGAAGGAACCAGGGACTCCTTCAAAGACGAAGGATTAAATGCAAGTTTATATTTTTCGTGGGAACTGAGATTATTCTCCATGTTTTTTTTTCGCTCATAGGTTATGTTTCAAAAAGGTCCAAGTGCGGGGAACGGTACTGAAGCGCTGAATTATTCCCAACTTGTCCTAATTGAAGAAACATTTTGCCGGGTTGGGATCTCAAAGCTCCTCATGGATTCAAGATTTACTGCAAGCTGTGGTGAGAGAGAGAGAGAGAAAAAAAAAAGGAAACTCTCTCTCTCTCTCTCTCTCTCTCTCTCTCTCTCTCTCTCTCTCTCTCTCTCTCTCATTCACCCAAGGTGGTCAAAGGAAGCGCTCTGCTTCTAGTTATGCCGCCGCGTATATCCGGAAAAAAAAAAAAGAATGTGGGGGGAGGTAGGAATTTGGAATATGCTTCGACAGCTTGATCTTCCCCTCACCCGAGAGGAGAGAGAGAGAGAGAGGGGGGGATTTTAGTATAAATTCTCGACGAAATGCCGTGAAGGCAGTGGGAGACGTGACCGAAATCAGTAACGAAGAGTTGAGGGAAAAGTCTCGTTGTCTGCCCCATACCCCCAGGGGAAGAGAGGCAGACGAAAAGGGAGAAACAGAGACTGTGTTAATAACCTTCAGAATGCAAGGACGTTGACGCTCATTGGGGGTGATTAACAAGACCTACGTAGTTCTCTGACGCCAGAAATTACACAACAGTTCTAAATCCAAAGGTCATCATCACAGAGAGAGAGTTAGCGGGTGAAGGAAAAAGAAAAAAAGGAAACTGAGTTTTACCAGGAGAAGGGGCGCCTGTAAAACGACCTTTGACAGGACGGAAGTGTCTGCGGCCATACGGGTGAATTAGTAATCACAAGTAGGTATTCATATGTATATACGTGAGAGAGAGAGAGAGAGAGAGAGAGAGAGAGAGAGAGAGAGAGAGAGAGAGAGAGAGAGAGAGAGAGAGAGAGAGAGAGAGGACGAAAAAGAAACTTATGATAACAAATATATCCATCTCAAAACCACTTCAACAGATGTTCCAGAAGCGAATCATAAAGTGAATTGTTTTTCCATTTTTTTCCCTTTCACCAGAAACAGTTCTACAGTTTTCAAAATATTCTTTTAGAGAAGAAGAATTTCTATATTTTTTCCTTTGTCATCACCCAATTCACTATAAAAGACAAGCCTCTACACTATCCTGTAGTTCAACCCGTCCATCACATTTTTTATTTTTTGCTGGAATCGAAGCCACTAAATTTCGGTTTCTTTACTCCAATATTCAGGCCAATAGACGATATAACAGGCTAAAGAAGCACTAGGCAAGTGTGTCTGAGGGTTTCAGAATCGACACAGTGCATCTGGTGTATATAGAGCTTCATATGTAGTTAAAAGTAGCATCCTTTCACAATGGAGTTCTATATTCTTTAATACACTTAATATGGAATTCAATGCTTTCTAGTAATCTCTCAAAACAATAATGGATCATCATACAGTCATACCCTCAGAGTACATAACCACAGACGATTGGAGCAAGTGTACTAATTAGAATAAATTTCCACTCTACCTTCCACTGTTCATTAACCGTTTACTGACCATGAGATATAGAAGAATATATCTATAAAGTACCATTCATATATATATATATATATATATATATATATATATATATATATATATATATATATATATATATATATATATATATACTTCCTGGGGCCAATCGTCTATGTAATGGTAAGCTGCCATGATACTCAACTTCAGGCCCACAAATGGAATCAATATTCACCTCATCCTCTCTACTGTTCCTCCTCCATTCCCAGTCCTCCAAGATTAGGTATATCTTAAACCTACCTCTTCACTCAACCCTACACAAAGCACAGAAACGCAGTCGTACTTCTCGCGTCTACTGCTCTGACCTCGGCTTAATACCTTTGCTCCATTCATTAAGGAATGCTCAGTAAGTAGGTCAGTGCAGGTTAATGACCGGATGGATCGTACATGGCTGGTTCTTCATAGACCAATTACCCTCTGGGGAAATAAATGCTTCCAGGGAGGGTGGTAGGGGAGAATTCTTTCGTCGGATGCCTGGATATCCGAATCTGGCGGTGCATCAGGAACCTGTCCAGTAAATTATCAATCATGGAGCTGGATCACTGTGAGTGGGGGGAACCGACCCCACAGATGGTATATCACCTCTCCCACCTGGTTACTGCAGGGGAGTTATGTTGTCTGTTGCATGGGAGGGTGGGAGAGTGTGGGGAGGTTTTAAAAAGGAAGTCACGAAGGAATAATCTGGTGAAAGTTATTTGGAAATGATTGACTTTGTACAGTCTGGGAAACATTAGGAGTTAATGGGGATTTTCAGGTTAGAATAAGATATTTCAAAAAAAATGATCTATGAAAAATAAAATGTAATACATGTAATCAATTCATGTATTGCTCTTTTTCATGCAATAAAGAATCATTTATACATTAGATCAGGTTACGTCTTCGGCATCTGTCAGTATATTCAGAATACGAGGCAGAAGAAGTACGTGACGATAACGTTAAAGAAAAACTGATCCCTACGCGTCTTCCAGACGGATCCTAGTCTCCCTCAAGCTTTCTTTCAGACCTGAAGAACATATCAGATCTCTCCTTATGACAGACGCTGTAACAAATGGTCCACACGTAATTAAGACTTTCACCTGGATCTTCATATCAAGAGATAGACTAGAAAGAAATTCCTTTTGAAAAAAAAAAGAATGCTTCTCGAGAAAGAGCATTTCCCAGCTTAGTTCAAGTCAACTACAAATTTACAACGAATCTATGGTACGAATACCTTTCTGAATCACTTTCCCATCAGGTAAATAGACCAAGACACAGGACCAAATTTCTGCTTTTGATCAGACGTCCAGGAAGAAGAAGAGTCAATGGTGCCCTGGAAAAGGAGCAACAATGCAATATTGGCAATATACGTGTCACTGACTCTCAAAGACACACTACGCAAGAAAGTGGGAGGAAGGAGGAGGGGGCCAGCGCCGACGGGCTGAGATTGGGGTCTTGGCATGAGGTTGGTGTGTGTGTGTGTGTGTGTGTGTGTGTGTGTGTGTGTGTGTGTGTGTGTGTGTGTGTGTGTGTGTGTGGGTGTGTGTGTGTGTGTGTGGTGTTTGCTTTCAGAAATGCATTTGTGTCTATGGAGTCTCAATAGTCTCTTTTTTTTCTTCAGAAACTGATGATTACTCTCGTTAAGTAGAGCAGTAATCATGATGTACACATACGAGATGTAATCATTGCAAAACTTGAGGGTTATTAAGGTTAACTTGCGAGTGGATTGGATGTGTCGTGTTATAATCTTCGTTTCCATGACACGGTTTGTTGACAGTTGTGAGAGGTGGGAAGGACCATACGAACCTGGTGTTCTTTGATGGTGGTTTAACAGTGTCATAGTGTTCTGTCGTGAATTCAGTTCCCTCCCTGATGGTTCAGAGAACGATGCATCTTACTCATTACCAAGGTTTGGCGACGACACTCGTTACCAAGACAGACAAACTTTGATTTTAAGAGGGTTCACCTCTCCTCCCATTGCCTGACAAAACCATGGAATCACCTCAAGCAGGTTTACCAGACGGTATCATGAGGCATCGAGTGACAGAGCAAAGACTTTGCAGCTCTTCAGAAACATGAGCCAACGAGGCAATTGGCCTCGCGAATTCCCGGGAATTCACAACGATATCTTCACATCACATCAATGAACATATGTGGCTCATTCCATTTAAGAACTCCAGAGTAACAAAGCTCAAATACATTGAAGAGTTAAAGATGTTGGAAAAAGTAAGTGGGTACGTATATATATATATATATATATATATATATATATATATATATATATATATATATATATATATATATATTTATATATATATATATATATATATATATATATATATATATATATATATATATATATATATATATAGGACATTTAATTATTTTACACAATGTTGTGGGAATGATTCGATATCTGTGGAGTCGGGTAGGCGAGCAAGGCCGGACAGCCGGGCTGCGAGCCAATCTAACCTGTTCATCTTCCTGTTTGGGGTTGGTCAATCAATGGGAACGTAGCGTAAGCTGGGGTGGGGGGAGGTAATCAGCACGCTCTAATCACGCCGGTCCCCTTGAATGGAATGAATGGACTTGTCCACTGCAGCAGGCTGAAGGGCCAAAGTGATGGAGATGAGCCCCGGTCCCGACACGCAACCAATGCCTGATTACTTTTATCCCGCTGCTTTTTTTAACAAAGGATATGGACTCTCTCTCTCTCTCTCTCTCTCTCTCTCTCTCTCTCTCTCTCTCTCTCTCTCTCTCTCTCTCTCTCTCTCTCTCTCTTTTATTCGAAATATCAAAATGAATCTCTTAACATCTTAGCTGAATGTGAAACGTGCCTCAGTGAAGATCAAAGGATTGTACATACATTATACATACATACATATATATATATATATATATATATATATATATATATATATATATATATATATATATATACCTTGATACAACAAAGGGAAGAGAAGGAAATATAAAAGAGAGAGAGAAATAGTGGCTCTTTTGTTTCAAAGAACAATACGTCCATTCTGTAATATACTAAATCCCTGAACAAGGTACGTTTGATACGAAGTCTCTTTGAAACTAATGAATGATACGAGGAGCTCTGGGCTTAAAATCTCTTTTCCTCCCATCTCTGGAAGATACAGCTGGCTAGAACAGCCGCAGACATACGATACCAGGATCATAGCTGGAACCTGGAGTCTGGCGATGTATCTGGCTTCTGGAACCTGGAGATGTTATCTGGATGAAGCGGTGCACAGACCTCTGTCTCCGCCTGTCGAGACGGAGAAATGGCTGCAGCCACGATCCTAAGATGTTGACTTCGATTCCACATCAGCGTCTGATGAAGGGGTTGAGGGGACAAGAAGAAAAAAAACGACAAACTTAGAAGATAAATTCAAAAGAGTCAGTGATGCCAATGATGACGCATCGATTCAAGGAAGAATTATGGACGAGTGAGTTGATCCAATATGACGAACTCTCGTTTAGATGGATGTAAAATGAATACACATTAACAGTCCGTTGGGTCCTTATGAAGCTGTCCTATAATGGAAGAATATCAGAAATGCTGATTCTAGTGCCGGGAGAGTATACACATAAGGTCTGGTAAAATGATTAAGGCTTGGCTGAAGCCTGTGAAAATGGACTTGATAAAGAAAACGAGGATGGTTTGCTGAACAGCTGCTGTTTACGTAAGAGTCTGGGAACTTAACGAGTTTACGTGTGCAATGGACCGAATTTCATAATCGTTCAAAACACGTTGCTATTATACACCTAAGAGATACTTTGCCTTTAACAAACAAAAGAACTGAGCATTACGAACGAGAATAACACGTGGGTCGGATATTGAAGACAAAATACAATGTAACCTATCGTTCTGCAAGAGGGAATTCATCTAAACTATACGCCATTAGGAGACGGAACTGTTCAACTGATGGAAACGATATACGCAAATGAAATAGGTCAGTACAGCACTGCACTAGAGCATGCGACACCTTTTTATCCATAGGGCTTGGAAAATCTAACGCGGACACGAGAGGCTTTGACTAATGGGCTCAAAGGTGATCAGTAAAGAGTAATAAACATTTCGTTTTTTCACGGTACGTAACACTCAAAAGTGGAGGGCAGGACTGTACACGGTATGTTGCATCCACCTCTCCAAAGAAGAAAAAAAAATATGCCCTTCGATATTCAGTGAGTCAAGTGAACTGTGAGGCTATTTGTTCAGATCCTCTGCTATCAAGGGGTAACGCAACTTGAAACGACAAACCATCCTACTTCATACGATTGAATACTACGACGAATATCGCTTCCGATCCTTCTTGGCTTCTCATATCGCTTCCGATCCTACTTGGCTTCACCTCACGCCAATCGTGTCAATAATCGTCCCGAATCCGAAGACGGAGTTAGGATAGAACTTTTGAGAGGATTCTTTAGCAAAATTGACCAATGTTTTCGAGAAAATATTCTCATCGCTTCTTTCCCCAGGTTTAAAACGATATAGGTGAATAATGCTTTATCTATCTATCTATCTATCCACCTATCTATCTGGTGACCTATGGACGCTGGAATAACCCCACAGAGGTCACACATTAAATCAACACATGACATTCTTAGAGACATCTATACCCTGTACACACATACACACACACACACACACACACACACACACACACACACATATACACGTAAGATGGCCACATAACAGTACCTACTAACGCAGAGGGGGAAAAAAATCCTTCCAGCAGGAGAGCAGAAGCCGAGAGCTTAGGAAGAATAGGGGTCATAAAGCCTGGTTGTTGAGCATTATCCCGGTGGGCGACACGCACCCCTGTACCTACCCCGTGTGTGGGAAGCATTCGCTCGTCCTATGAAATATTCAGCAGACGTCAGGACCGTGAGCGAGTGAGTCATATGAGCAACGAGGTGCATCTCAAGTGATTTATTTGCCGACCGAATGTTTAAATGTTTCGAGGAAATCCAATGACTTTACAACTCTCTCTCTCTCTCTCTCTCTCTCTCTCTCTCTCTCTCTCTCTCTCTCTCTCTCTCTCTCTCTCTCTCATATATATATATATATATATATATATATATATATATATATATATATATATATATATATATATATATTGTATTTGTGTGTTTACGTGTGTGTGTGTGTGTGTGTGTGTGTGTGTGTGTGTGTGTGTGTGTGTGTGTGTCTGTCACGGGGAGGAAGCTTTACACTCGTACTTCCTCAGCCTCACAATCTTGCATATATGACCACATATTTACTCCAGTGTGCGTATGACAGACGGGTGTAGACCGACTGCCAAGCGCACGATTCGAACCCACCGTGGGTCTGACTCGGAAAGGCGTATCAGAGATGCATCCAATTTTCTGGCGATATCCAAGAGCGAATAAGCAATACTAGTACTCGACCTACATCCATGGGGTCGACTCAGAAGATGAACCCGTTTCCCAACAGTACCAGACAAGGTTCTGGTTTCGGACGAGGGAGCGCTTTATGACACATCGCTTTGCATGTTGCATCGTCCATCAACGACTTGTCTGCAACTTGCAGTTACGGTGCCCTCTCTCAACATGCTTTAAATTGAGCACCTCAAGGACGGTGTGTCTCATCATGGACAGATAGCATACAGTACACCTCTTACCCATCGAGTAGTTTTGTGAGGTAGGCAAATCCTAGCCCATCTAGAGTCGTCAAGTGGGAACCATACGCCACATCGACTTCGAGACGAAATCTCACATACGGGAAACGTCACTCCAGATACCCAAATGTTACGAACGTTCGACTGTGGTTCTGTGTGGGCTACGTCACGTCAAAAGTCCCCTCGAGCTAATGCAAAGGGGACACAGAGGTGTAGCGGTCAGCGTTGTCCGTGACCATAACGCCTTCACGGGCCGCCCAGGGTCAAGCGCATAGGTTCGAATCCTGGTTACGGCAGTCGGTCCACTGTCAACCCAGCTGTTCGTCCACCCTTATGTGGTTTGGGCGATAAAAATAGGTACATGGCTCAGGCTGACCCTCTACCATCACAGCTAATCCTTGCATTCTTACCCCCACTTAACGGGGGGAGGGTGATGACCCTTCCATCATTGAGAGCCCTTTCTAGATTTTCTCTCACTGCTCGCTGTTTTCGTGTTTACACCTGCTCTTCACTGATCCCCCCATCCTTCCCACACTTTGTTCATGGCAATTACCATCACTGCAATCGTCCAGCCCACTCGACAAATACCCCACCCCTTCGGTCGTCTGACCCACCCACCTATACGGCTGGAGGGACCTTCCCTTCACACCAGTCCCAACTGATCCCCGCTGATGGAGACAGATTTGTTTTCATCGCATACGATCTCTATTCAAGCCTCCTCCCCCTCTTTCTCTCTCACAGATCCATCTCGGGCGTGTTTTAGGGGTAAGTCTCCGTTGCCTCCACCATAACACGCCCCTGTTGTCACAGAACTCATTCTGTTTTAACAAAACAGGTGTTGTATAAATGGCTCTGTTATAAACTATGACTTTTAAGTGACTGATGATTATCTATTCTTCTTGACATGCAAATATATATATATATATATATATATATATATATATATATATATATATATATATATATATATATATATATATACACACACACACACACACGTTTTTGTGAAAAATCTAGATCGGAAAATATCTCTTACGTGTTCATGTTTCGAAGGGCCGCCAGGGGCTCAGAGGAGATAAGTGTCCCGTTTCTGGTGACTTTCCCTCCGTCTCTTGCCATCAACGTCCTACCTACCTCCTCCAAGGTCCTCCTCCACCACCACCTCCTCTAAGGTCCTCCTCCACCAACCACCACCCCTCTCCTCCTCCCACGTAAATCAGCTTAAGAGAAAGACTTTCCTTCTGTGCACCAGAGAAAGTCATTTTCAATGTAATCATCACATTGTAAATTACCAAGCGAGGGAAGGGGTGAAATATAACTCAAAGGTCAAATATAATTCCCTGGATTCCCTTACTTCTAAAGTACAGACTCGCATTTCTTACATATAACCCGAGTTGTACATGGAAGTGACTCACACTCGCTTCCACTACAGCCATACCACAAGGCAACTGCCACTTTCCAATCGACTCTTCACGTCCTACTTCGACAAGAATTAGACTGACCCAGGCATTTCATATCACCAAAACTCCCTCTTCTCCAAGCCCGTAATCTGACAGTCATCCCTTGTGACCATATCACTAAATAAGTGGGTTTTTGACAGTCGCCGTATTCAGACAAAGGACCTAGTCACGCACAGCGAAGAACGACTGGTAATTGGTAAAATCAAAAGTGAGTACGAAGCAAAAGATATAGATGCCCTCCAGGCACTGGCACGTTCATAATCTTGTCCTTTGTTAATCGCTTTGCCGTCAGCTGGTGGTCGCATTTGATTATCCCCTTTTCCTCGCCAGATGGCACTTAACGGCAACTGTGCCACATGAACAATGCCTTGGGATTCTACGGAGGACCAAGTTTAGTAATTGTGATTACTGTTACTGTTAGTAATTACTATTTCTATTTCAAGGGGAGACTGCTTAACACTCGAGTTGCCCCTCTCTTAACTTTTTATAAATGCACAATGTCTTTACTCATATATATATATATATATATATATATATATATATATATATATATATATATATATATATATATATATATATATATATATATATACCTCATCCTAAGCCACGTATCTGTTCATCAACCTCAAGTGGAGGATAAAAATCACTTGGGTTGCGTGCAGAACGACTGCTGTCTCCAGAACTCGAACCCATGCGGGCCCAACCCCTTCAACGAGGGAAAGACAATATCATAAATTCGCTTAATATCGCATCTAATGACGCTCCCGCCCTCTGAAAATCCTAGGGGGGGTGCTGTCATACGAACGTATCCCTAATCAAACAAGAGATTATCACACAAGGGGTTGACTAATTCCGCTACGATTCACAGGACATATCATCATTGAGTCACACACAAGCAGGGAGAGAGGCGACGTCTGCAGAGGGTACATTTAAAGGGTAGGGAGGCACAGGGGAGAACGAATATGGGGAAGGAAAAACATTGTGGCATTATCCACCGTCCTGGAAGAAAACAGGATGATACCTGACGTCCTGAGTGAGCTATAACTCTTGCTCAAAATCAGAGAAATCTATATTACAGAAGTGAACTGGTGATATAAAAGGAACATGATCGGGTGTTGGAGTAAGGACAGAAAAGAGAAGCGAAGGCTGTCAGAAATATAAGTCAAAAAGAAAATGATGAAAGACGTAGAATAATATTTTTCGACTGTGTGTGTGTGTGTGTGTGTGTGTGTGTGTGTGTGTGTGTGTGTGTGTGTGTGTGTGTGTACTTACGTATTGTATGCAGATTAGTGGAAAGTCATAGAGAGGGTGTAGGTCTATAAAGTCCCAGCGTCTAGCACGACGCGCAATGGCGTGCATGACAGTTCGACTTTATATATATATATATATATATATATATATATATATATATATATATATATATATATATATATATATATATATACATATATATATATATATATATATATATATATATATATATATATATATATATATATATATATATATATATACCTCGATTTTGAAAAAATATCCAGTTCTGAGAGAGTGGGTCAGCCTCGACCCCCAAACAGTGGTCCTATTTTTCATCCGGGTTTATTGTAACTGCTCTCCTTTTTCTTACGTGAAAATACACCTAATTGGATTTTTCTGTAAAAGAGGCTGGGGGTCTCCGTGGCCAGTTTCCAGGAGTGTTGCTGGAAAAACTGGACTGGTAGTTAAGGCAAAAGTCCAGGTTGGCGAAGGAAAGAGAACACACACACACACACATACACACACACACACACACACACACACACACAGGATAAGCCACATACCCATTTACCGACCAAAGGCAAGGGAATGATGAATGGCTGGGATTCGCTGTGGGCTGAATGCCACTCCTAAGAATCGAACCAGGCCTTGCATGCGAGTGAATCATAGTTACCCACTGCACCACGGAAGCCCGTGCGTATGTGTGTTTA
>NC_092238.1:6453808-6556308 GCF_036320965.1 Panulirus ornatus
GAGAACCTAAACCTTTCAAGTAGTAGTTTCCAAGAGCATAAATATCATAGACGAGGAAAGACCTCGTCCAAGACCAGCATCGGTAACACTTAAAGATTCCGAAAAGGGGTTGAGGCCCCATGTAAAGAGATGTTGACCTGCCACTCTACAAGATTACAGGAGGTAATTGGGAGGGAGACGCTAGAGTTACATTCCCCCGAACTTACCAACTCCTATTGGGAGAAGGATACACAACGGACACTAATGGGATCAAAATGAGGATTTAGTTTTGTTTCTTCTTCATCTCCTAAAGTACTAGTCGCTCTCTCATCCTAGCTGCCTTAGTCTTACCAGAGTCAAATCACACACACACACACACACACACACACACACACACACACACACACACACACATTAAACTTCATGAGGGCTTGGAGAGCCCAGCCATGAGAACAATGAGGCAATTCATCACACCGAAGAAGGCGGTCATGGATACGCAATGGGGTGTGTTATACGACACGTCACCTCCAGGGACAAAACCAAAACCCTTGAGGGAATCACATTCTGCCGCGCCTTTTGAGAGACTCGGTCCTTCCTGTCGGTAAACATCAGCAACAAAAAATAATTCTAATGCTGAATGGTTAACCGAGTCATTCATAATTCTTTAGGCAAAAGTGAGAATTCATCGAAGGCAATCCTCGTCTCCTCAAGCCAATCCATTACTTAGCCTAACTATATATTCTAAGGACCCCCTTCTTGGGGTGCATGTTCTTTCGTCCCTCTCTCTTCTAATAGGAGTCACAGGCCAACTGCTCTCGGGCTCATTTTGTCCCTATAAATGGCCCACTGTAGCCATTAAGGATGCTCTAATACGATTCTCAACGCTCGATTACATCTCTCGTTAGCAGCTTCAACAGTATAAAGAAAAGGTTGGTCGCTTTTCTTTTTTTGAGTGTTAGGCTTACCAGCTGCTAAGGGCCACTGAGGTCGTCAACATCAAGCGACTACATCCACTAATCGGGAAAAGCCTTCAGCGCCTTCTTCAGGTGTTAAGGGTAATTCGAAGACCCCCGTACTTTCTTAAGTGTGTGGACCCCTGTATAAGATGAGACGAAGGACTTGCTCTTGTGGAAATAAGAATTGAAATAATCATCAATTTTCGTGGAATACAGACCTGGATTTCTTTTTCAATGACTCATTTTCTTTATAAATGATTAATTCATTGGTTACTGGAGTGTATAAGGTTAAGAAGAAAAAAGGTACATGATTATAACCATCATCTGGGTTGTGAGAATATAGCCTCCTGATTCTGCAGTACAAGATAATATACTTACACACGCCTTCGATCCTACAACTTCATGATCACATTTTTATTCTCAATGTGTGTGTATGTGTGTGTGTGTGTGTGTGTGTGTGTGTCGTCACTACAAGAGCCCTCTCCAGACACTGCCGTAAACTCGCTAATTCTGATCCACGCCAATCAGGGGAATGTCATCCTTGGATGTGGACTACTCCTCTTGAGGGAATTTATAATAGTTATCCTAAAATCGCCTGATTATCAGTTAAGTCATCACACTTCCCCATCTTCTCTTTCCCTTTGGCCCCACCCAACTTAAGCGAGCGAGTGTCATTCAGAATATAAAAATGAGGCGCCCTTTTTTTGAGTGGGAAAACGAGAAAGAAATGTAATTCCCACCCTCACAAAGCCAAATTCTTTTAAGAATACAAAATAATTCATTCTCCCAGACCTGGTAAGGGAACCGACAACTGGTTCATTACAACATGGTGTTCACAAGACGAGACCTTGTAAGTGAAGCGATAATTGGTTCAACATGGTGTTCGCAGGACGAGTTGAGTATAGTAAACAACTCGAAAATTACAGCGTGGAACAAAAACCATTCACCTCACAGGGATGATGGACACACTGTACTAGCTAAGGGTACAAATGATTCTTTCATTCTCCCGTCAGTGATTTCTATTTCTCTTCCGTTGCCCATTCGCTGTCATCAGTAATTCACGAAGCGGGTGTCATAAGTACTCACTCATGAATATAATTATCCTATTATGTATCTTGGAAACGCTCTCGCACGGAGGAATGAAGGCAAAGAGGAAATTGAAATCCCCCTTTCTTGTATTTTATAGACTCCTTGCTTTGTATACATTCTGTTCGTTGGTCTGTCGGAGTCATTTACATACAACGATTACTTGTGTCTTTTAAAAGTAGCTAAGTCATTACGAGCGTGATAATGGAATGCTTAATGAGATTCTGTGGTTACGTAACGAACAGCTGAATCTTCTGTGCGTATCTTTTGGGAAAAGACCACTTAACTACAGAAACAGAAGTGCTGAGATATATATATATATTTTTTTTTTTTTTTTATACTATTCGCTATTTCCCGCGATAGCGAGGTAGCGTTAAGAACAGAGGACTGGGCCTTTGAGGGAATATCCTCACCTGGACCTCTTCTCTGTTCCTTGTTTTGGAAAAAAAAAAAAAAAAAAACGAGAGGGGAGGATTTCCAGCCCCCCGCTCCCTTCCCTTTTAGTCGCCTTCTACGACACGCAGGGAATACGTGGGAAGTATTCTTTCTCCCCTATATATATATATATATATATATATATATATATATATATATATATATATATATATATATATATATATATATATATATCCAGCTTAATATCCAGCAGTGTCGCTTGAGGGGCTGTTGTATAGAGGGGCACAGAATAATGGTATTCGCTTAAGGGGCTATTGCACAGTGCGACACAAAATAAGGGTGCTCTAATCAACTTCTCTTTTTGTAAAAAAAGAAAAAAAAAGGTGTGGCATATCCAAAATACACTTCAAAGCCTTAATCAATACCTAACGATATTATTTACATATTGCCAACAAACTATCATATCTAATACTGTCAGGCAACACATGAGAGATAAGCACCACTCTATTGAAAATATTTTACAGCGACGATAAAGTAATTTATCAAGTGATAAATTGGTCTCCAGAGGATACGAAAAGTCCAATGAAAGTATCATAACATATATATACATATATATATATATATATATATATATATATATATATATATATATATATATATATATATATATATATATATATATATATATATATATATATATATATATATATATATATATATATATATATATATATATATATATGTCGGAACGCTCATCAATCAACTAATTCATTTACTCTCCCCTTTTTGATCACCATCTCTTTAGTGTAACGGCAGTGTTGACGGTATTACGCGTTTTATATATATTTTTTTTACGCATTACGTATAAACTTAGCTTTTCATTAAACTGAATGACATAATCATCAAAATGTTTCATATCAGTATGATTATAATGATATGGCTGCGATACACATATATGAATGAATTAATATATATATATATATATATATATATATATATATATATATATATATATATATATTAGGCTTATGATGCTAGGGTATAAACTCTAGGTAAACACATCAAGTTGACTTGAATCATGTTGACACAAAACAGCAAAAAGGCGCTGGTAACCGGAGTATATATTTCTCACACTTATGTTAATAATGAGCGAAACGCCAGATGAAAAAGAATATATTAATTACTGGATTCGTGGTTAATTGTGTGGCTATCTGTGTAGCGCCTGGGGAACTGTAGGGGGGGAAGGATTTAGGAGAGGGGGGGAGAGAGAGAGAGAGAGAGAGAGAGAGAGAGAGAGAGAGAGAGAGAGAGAGAGAGAGAGAGAGAGAGAGAGAGAGAGAGAGAGAGAGAGGGGTTCTCAGTCATCTGGCAATGGTTTCCGAGTGAGAGTGAGAGTGAGAGTGAGAGTGAGAGTGAGAGGTGGGTGGGAGGGAGGAGCTGCCAATCTGCTTCCTGCCTAGAATTATGAGCACAGGGCTTTGTCCATTTTGAGCCAATAATGTGTGGGGGGGTGGTCAGAGGTGAAAGGGGAAGGGGAGGGTGGGTAATAAGGAGATAGGTAAGGAGGGGGGGGGAGTGGGAGATGTGAGGGGGGGCGGTCTAAAATGAGGAAAAATCTAAAAGAAAAAAAAAATCAGACAGAAAATGGCAGTCTAAGAGATCCCAATCCAAACCAGTTCGAAAAAAATATCAAGAATCTAAAGTTTCCACTTGCGATCCTCCTCCTCCTCCTCCTCCCTCCTCCTAAAAGCAAAAAACACGAACAGAAACTCATCTTTCCCTGGCAAAGTACTGATTGCCGCCTCCTCTCCATTGGCTTCCTTAATTTGTTCTGGGGAAACTGTGTGAGCTGGCGAGTGATGAAGTTAGGTAGACCCCAGAGAGAGGGAAATGTGAGGGGGGACCAAAGGGAGCTACGAAGCTTCGAACACCTAAATGAACTTTTCGAATCTGTTGTGCTCGCTATCCGAAGCTTCTTTAAGTTAATGCCATGAGTATCAGGGGGTTATAATTTATATATATATATATATATATATATATATATATATATATATATATATATATATATATATATATATATATATATTTGTGTTATAGAGAGTTTTACACTCGTTGTTGCCTCGTCGCGCGCACACACACACACACACACACACACACACACACACACAGTTCCAGAGTAAATCAGATACCCATTCACCGACCAGCCCTAAGGAGAGGACGGACACCACCTGAGTTGGGTGTGGACCGACTACAGCGCCCAGGATTCGAACCCATTCAGCCCTCCATCTTTGATCTCTGATCGACATCACTTCAACTTGTTTTCTCAAGGTTCGCAAAACACAGGCGCTGAGCTGCTGTATCGTACGTATCACTATCAGCCAATGCAGCCTTCCCGGACTAGTGATTAAAACTTTATGAGTTTTTGGTAAGGCTCCAGAGACTTTCAGAAGTGAACAAGATAAACTATCTAACTTCGTTGAAGCTTTGATTAAACCTAGAACGCTTTCTTTTTCTTTTTTTTTTTCTTCTTTTTATTTACGCTCAGCTTCGCTTGAGACCAACTATTTCTCAAAAGACACGGGATATATATCCTCTTTGTTGAATGATAAGCTCCACCACATGAAGATCCCGGGTGGTTCCGCTAATTGCCAATTAGGTTAACGTAGAGAAAATAATAAGAGAATCATTTTCTACTCCATATTATGATGGAACATTGTCCGGCAAGACACCATTACATGTGGGTATGTTTTTTGGAATCGTAAAACGATTGAAAAATAATAATACAAGGATTATAATTCCACTGTTAAGAGAACGTTACTAATGATCATTATAACAGTTATAATAACTCATAGTATTAATGTCATCGGTTTATCAGAACAACAGCAATTACATCGATTAATACGTGATTGATATTTAGCTACAAATATGAGGAATATTTAATGAAGCTTTGCGATGGTTTTGGTGTCTTATCACTAAACCAAAAATCAATATATTAACTGTCGTTAGGTACTGCCTCCCACTGATGACCACAAGTCAAAGATCTTGCGTTTTCCTGTCCAAATGTAGTGCAACCCCTTTTTCTCCCACACCTGTAAAAACCGCAAAATTGAATAACAAATTATTCATCTTCAGTCAGACGTAATCACACCTTATTCATCTTCTGTCAGACTGAATGACAAGTTATTCATCTTCAGTCAGAAGGAATCACAAGTTATTCATCTTCAGTCAGACATAATCACAAGTTATTCATCTTCAATTTTCTGTACGTCAAATCCAACTCCTTCGAAGTCAAGGGGGCAACAATTCCCATCCCTCGACATATCATCGATACAGACATCTTTGTCTAATGGCTTTCCTTAGGGATCAGCCAGGCTGGAGTTGAGGCCGTAATCTTCGTTTATCACCGTCCGTGTCTCACTCTCCAGCTCATGACAGAAGGACACTCAAGGTGCTGAGGTGAGAGTTACTTCCAGGAAGTGGGAGTTACTTCAGGGAACTCCGGTGTTCATGATGGGAGTTCCCAAGCCCGTCCAAGCGGTGTGGGGAGTCTTCATTACCCCCCCCGCTCAGCAGAAGCAGTCCATTTCTTTAAGGAAAAATTGATCTCCTCGCATATAATTTTAGTCTTAGGGTGGACATTTTAAACTGCAGGGAAACATAGCCTCGGCTTTTACCCAGCTATCGTGAAATAGCCACAGTCTCTAAATTTCCCCCCCTTTTTGCTAAAGAAGATATAAAAAAAAGAAATCCTCTTACACTCCAACAATGGTAAGTCATATCTACTCCATATGCAACGCAATCACTCAATCTGTCTTTGGGGGATTCCACCAATCATCATCAGGGAACTGTCGATGATAAAGGATACAGAAATACACTGCCAGATGACTAACAATGATAAACCAAATTATCTTCATACGAAACCAATCATTCAGAGCGACTGAAGATGATACTAAGGGACTACACACTCCTGGCGGAATGATTAATTAACTTGGCAATGCATTCTTTTCCTTCATGATTTTCGAGAGGAATTATTAATCACGTTATAAATGCAATGAGGCTACGATATAATTCCTTGGTCTTACTCTAATAATGTGGGTTTAATTCTACTTAAAGTTGTAGTGAACGTCCGTGAAAGTAGTTCAATAACACGGAATATAGATACATGTTCCCTCTCTCTCTCTCTCTCTTACGTAAGCAAAGGTTCATTTCTAAACATTTCTCCCGGTTAGAGGAATACTACTTAATTTCTCCTTTCTCTCTTTATCCAGACTTCTTACTGAACTCAAAATGATGTTCGCTAATAAACTTTGGTATCGACTTTATGACACTTCATAAAAACCACAGCTTAAAACCAACTGATGTGGGGCTTGTATCACTGATCGCGTTGGTAGAAAACCGGTGATATAAGGAGGAAACCCCAGGACCAATTTCTATGAGAGCCCTAGTGTTACTCAAGATCTTTCTCTTGAGACCCCTGAAGCCCAAGGATACTCTACTTCCAGTAGCAGGGGAAGCATAAACTCCTATGGAGTGGTAGGTTCTATGGCGCGACTGTACTCCCAGTGATGCAGCCTCGCCGAAGGCATTCTTTTTCTCTCGAGTTGTTGTATAGCCTCTTATAGGTCCAACCCACCACCACCTCCTCCAGGATATAGAGATGAAAATATTAATAACTTTTGCTTCTTAACACAAAAAAAATCTAAAGATCACCATTTTGAGCTCTTTTTGCAAACTAGTCGTTTAAACAAACTGTTATTCCCAGCATAACAAGTCATGATCGGCCGTCTCCTTTAGCTATTAATCTCATGGGCTTCACCTCCCTTCCATCATTTGCATCGGCAAATGAGGCAAATTGAAAATGATGACGGAGGCTGGCAAGGGATAGTCTAAATATGCAATTCTTTTCTCTCCTCGTTCAGGCAGACAATGGATAATGTTCATATCATGTTTAGCAAACCAGGACGGTTAATGTGCATTGAAAGAATGGATAGTCAGTCATTATCTTAAGCAAACCAGGCTGGTTAATGTGTACTGAAAGAATGGATAGTCAAGTCATTATCTTAAGATTGTGTGGCGTCCAAACTTACAGATAAGAGATAACGCTTTGAGGACAGCTGCTGTGTCTGTGGCGAGTTATTTGTCTGAGAACAGCTGACGTCGTCTGAGGAAAGCAGACTAAGGACATATGTATATCTGTGTTCTGTTTGCTGTACAAAAGGGATGCACTGCTTCTCGATTACTGAGATGGGTAAAGACAGAGAGTTGTGGACCAGGTCACCAACTCACGGAGAAAACTGTGTCATGAAATACCAGAGCGAAAGTAAAACTGGCAAATTTTGTATAACTTGAGAATACGATAAATCTAATTCTTTTTTTTTTTGAAGCAACAACTTCCCGTTACGCCCAGGTACTTTATATTCAACAACTCTCATTTGCATTAAAGTTAATATGGATTCACGTTTCCCTGTTATGAGTAATTCTAATTATCAATGTGAAGCTGGAGATTGCCACTGTGTTTATAATCAGACGGCACCGAATTATCATCTTAAATAATTCACGTGCGTTTCTCATTATAAGCTTATGCCCTGGTGGAGCTCAAAATTATTTTTTTTCTTAGTCGGATAACTAATACTATGATCTCTGTATGATGCCGAGGATCATGGATCCATTCTGATATATTATTTCTTTTTACAAGAGCGCTTCCTATATAAATGATGATTATTGGTTCAACTGCTGCGTTTCCAGAGGTGACAGCTAATCCCTTTGTACCATACACTATACTGAAATCTATGGAAATGAAATCATAGCAGTGATATTAGTGGTTCCAAAGAGAAGGCATCAATTACAGATGCAGTTTATATACACACAGTCAGTTTCAATTGCACCATAAGGAACTTTTTTCAGAGACAAAAGCCCCTAAAGGTATGAAGCTAAATGTGTATCGTATCCCTTTTAAATCATATGTCATTAGTTATACATAAGTAATACAGGTAAACGTATACAGAAAAAGAATTAATCAGCATTAAATATATATATATATATATATATATATATATATATATATATATATATATATATATATATATATACACTAAGTCAGAAAGCGAAAATGTATTCACCTTACATGGTCGGCATAAAGGGTATTTACGTAACCACAAAATAGAAAGCAGATCCCAATTCTGATTTCCATGGAGATTGCTGTTCGTGTTTTGCAAGCCACGGATGAGTGGGGCAGGGAGGTGGGGTGTAGGGTCGGCGTGGGGAATTGGCTGGGAAAATACGCTGGCTGTGGGGGAGTGGGGAATGGCCTGGTGAACTCCAACGGGAAAATGGGGGGAGGGTACGCTTATGGCTGGCGATGTTGCAGATGTTTCCTTTTATCCTCTTTCCTGGATGGACCAGAGATGCACCAGTCAAGAGTCCACATGGGAGGAAAAAAAAGTAATTTAACACCAGCCAAAACTATATATATATACATATTGGCATATCCCTGGGGAGAGAGGAGAAAGAATACTTCCCACGTATTTCCTACGTGTCGTAGAAGGCGACTAAAAAGGGAGGGAGCGGGAGACTGGAAATCCTCCCCCTCTCGTTTTTTTTTTTCTTTTAATTTTCCAAAAGAAGAAACAGAGAAGGGGGCCAGGTGAGGATATTCCCTCAAAGGCCCAGTCCTCTGTTCTTAACGCTACCTAGCTAACGCGGGAAATGGCGTATAGTGTGAAAGAAAAGAAATATTGGCATATGGCTAGAGTTGCTGACTGTGACGCACACGCGGGATGGCCAGGTTCTTCATCTCGTGTTAATTCTAATATCTGTCGAAATTGTCATAACTGCGTTAGATTCTCTTCTCCTTATTCTTCCCGACATGAAGGTGATCAAACAGAATTTGACACAGGTGTAGTTGCAGGAAAGGAAACTGAACCTAAAACGAAATTTCCAATCCTGGACGTGCCACAGTCGCTCCACAGTTAACCCAGCTGTTCATCCTCCCATATGGGTTGGTCGATAAAAAGAGTACTCAGCCTAGGGCACGGTGTATATATGTATATATATATATATATATATATATATATATATATATATATATATATATATATATATATATATATATATATATATCCCATGATGATGACAGGCACAGTACATATAGATACAGACATCCTAAGAATATCATACTGACACTGGTTTGACAAAGTTTAAGTATTTCAGTGTGAAAATCCATTGCAAAGGAAACTAAATAATAAGAAAGAACAAGTCCGAGAGGCAAGTGCCAAGAAGAGAAAAAAAAATGGCCTCATTTGCTCAAAGATACTATCTATCACTATCTACCTACTATGAACAATCTATTGAAGGCAATGGGGTTAACATGGGTACTCACAAAGGGGTGGCTGTATGGGTGCGTAAACGACAAGCCATAAATATGAGTAAATGATGAGACATAAGAATGAGTAGACCTTAAAGTGTATCTTCATCACTTATTCTTACACATGAGCGAATCTGATAAATAAAAATTGATACACAAATCTATTTTGGTACTAATTCAGATTCCGGTTTCCGAAAAATAACAAATTGAAAAAGAATAAATTTTTTTTCTCTCTGATCCGTAGTACAGCGCCTGTGATTAATGGCAAATACTGAATTCAGGTCTAAATTATATACTATCATTTCGTTCGTGTCTGAGTCTTGCTTAATGAGTCTGTAAATAAAGTCTCATAACATGAAACAGCTCAATTTCAAGGCAGGTTGAATTACGGGGTGGGTTGAAAATGTATTCGCTTTGCATTTCTATCTATTTGTATCCATGAATCTTTTCACCTCTCTCTCTCTCTCTCTCTCTCTCTCTCTCTCTCTCTCTCTCTCTCTCTCTCTCTCTATCTATCTATCTATCTATCTATCTATCTATCTATTATTCTCTCTCTCTCTCTCTCTCTCTCTCTCTCTCTCTCTCTCTCTCTCTCTCTCTCTCTCTCTCTCTCTCTCTCTCAAAAGTCTGCCTCCTCTCCTCTCCTCTCCCCACCTCCGGCATCCTGCAGGACCGACCAATATATCCTGCGAGAGATCCCTCACACCCATCATCAACCCATAGTCTCATGACATGAGTAAACATGAGTAACGTCACACGTCCGTAACGCTGTGGCCATACAGCCTTCGCCTGGATCCACTCACCTTCCTCCTTACTCACCTTCCTCTTTACTCATAACTGATTTTCGTCTTTTGTTCATGTTCCCTTTCTGTCCTGTTCCCATTTCTTTTTGGCCAGAGTTCTCGTGAACGTTTGAACACGTCCATCGGGTGTACGCACCGGCTGGTGCACCGTCTGGGCCAACGTGTGACAAACTACTCGATAAGAAAATCATAGCTCTAGTAAACACTAGATCATGTGGCCATAATCGATAATCCGATATTGGAGAACTTTACGAGTGAGCTGGGGGATGGGTGGTGGGGGGGGGGGGGGGGGGGGGGGTGTGGAGGGCGAGCGAGGTGAGGAGGCGGAGGCATCGTGGGGAGGGGGGGGGTTACATGTATAAAGAAAATTAAAAAAAATGAGGATATTTACGACGGATAAGAAATCTACGTACGTCGCAAATGGGGATGCATACGCCGGTTAAGAAATCTACGTACGTCGCAAATGGGGATGCATACGCCGGTTAAGAAATCTACGTACGTCGCAAATGGGGATGTATACGACGGTTAAGGAATCTACGTAAGTCGCAAATGACGATGCATATGACGGATAAGAAATCTACGTACGTTGCAAATAAGGATGTTTACGACGGTTAAGGAATCTACGTACGTCGTAAATGACGATGGATAAGACGGATAAGAAATCTACGTACGTCGCAAATCAGGATGTATACGACGGTTAAGGAATCTCTACGTACAATGCAATAGCCGCTAGCTGTGTGGCAACCAATGTGCTGGGAGTGGCGAATATCGCCTGCATAATCTGGTTACCCAAGTACGTAATAAAATTCACCTACACAGCATCTCAAAAGCGGGCGAAAGTCGGTAGAAGGAACACAAAATTCTCGTCTTACCGTTGGAGACACACGGGTAAAATTGTGGTTTGATGGAAAGCAGAGAAACTCAAAGCCAGACTTTATCGGAAACTTTTTTTTTTTTTTTTTTTTTTTTTGAAATGCCAGGAGTAACGAGATAACATTCCTAAAGTTCCTGGGAGAGAGGGAGGGAGGGGCGAGGATCTGAGCCAGATGGGGAAGAATGTCGCCAAAGGACCTTGCTGTACCGTATTGTTGGTCAAGGAGGGAGAAAGCTCTGCGACTCGAAGCCATTCTCGAACTAAGAACTAGAAAGACTTTTAAAAAAAGAAAAAAGAGAGACCACAGACAGTAGAAGTTATGAAGACTATAGATAGCAGGAAGAGAAGAAAAGCGGTTTAGCTTGCCAAAGAATGGGCCCAGAGAGTCTATAACCACCCAAGAGGAAGAGACAAGTGACTGTCTTTACGCCGATGTGAAACGATTATAAAGGTCACCTTGAGATCGGGAGATCGGACTGAATCCCAGAGGATGGGAGAGAATTAATTCTGAAGGAGAATCTTTCTCTTATAATCGTCCAGCATCACTGGGTGTTGCTTCTGTCTGCAAGGAAGAAGCTGTTACATTCATCTTGAGACGAAGAAAAACGAGTGGAGTTGTTTTGGGTTTCTAAAGCCGATCGTGGTTAAGGATCTGGAAGATGTGCTAAGAAGAGAGGAAGAAAGATCAGTACACTTCCATGTCATTAAGAAGCTTTAGTAAAGAAGGAATCCCCAATTAAAAATAGATGACGGAGTTAATCTTCCACTTACTCATTCCACATCATTAACCCAAGACACACATGGAGGATTAACGAGCTGTCATACCAGAAAATTGCTATCATTTAAGTACTTCGATGAGAACTATAAGCCTTAATGAAAATACACCCCTATTTACTCCTTCGTTAAATTCAAACTTATTTATTTCACCAAAACCTCATCTGCACCAGACCCAGGCGAACACCAGCACGCTGCCTGCAGTGCTTTACAGTAAATCATCGAGAACACAGGCGCCCAACCTATTATTTCTCTGTAGTTACCCCCCAAAGGGAGTCCGCAGAGAGGAAACGACCGCGTCGAGCGCACCGCCATCGCCGTATACTTTGTTAGTCTCAGTAGCTACGCCTATTGACCCAGACGAAAAGTGGCGGGCTGGCTGGCGGCCGACCGGGATCCGCAATAGGAAATGACTCGTTTTCGGTCTATGATTTCTACAAGGGAATTCTATCCCCCAGAACTCCAACTCGTCTGTAATCAGCTTCGACTCGTGCAGAATGTAATCTTGATTATGACAGCTGTGGAATCAACGACTCTCTGCTGCCTTGTAGAGCCTGACTCGGTCAGAAGGAGAGGGTCTTGCTCTCTCTCTCTCTCTCTGCAGCCGACCCGTCTTCAGACCAGAGATGGAAAGGGTGATACACACCGCCTAAAGGCTAGTGAACCGTCACAGAACCTCTTTTACTCCAAGGGTACGTGGTCTACTTCATGTTCCCATCTACCAAACACCGATCCTAGGAATAAGGATAGTCTTTCTCCCTTAAAATAGTATGATTCATTCTAATTTCTTCCATTATGTAACCTTTAACTCCCCATGATCAATGACGTTGTTGGTGTAGCATTCGCACACACACACACACACTACACTCCAGCTTCGTTAAATGTATCAACCGACTATAGGGATGTAGATGCTTTAAAAGGAGTTCAGCTAAGCTTCTACACTCATTAACTTCATTTATTTTATCACTACAGCTTGGGACGTCACTGCTTATACACGTCCCGTGACTACTGTCAACCACGCTCCCGGCAACAGAAGACAGACGACTCTGTGTGTGGGTGGGTGGGTGGGTGTGCGTGTGTGTGTGTGTGTGTGTGTGTGTGTGTGTGTGTGTGTGTGTGTGTGTGTGTGTGTGTGTGTGTGTGTGTGGAGGAAATACTGCAACAGGGTGTAGATCAGCTCACCACGGAAGGCTTCTCCAACCTTCGCTCCTCAGAAGGACAAAACAAATAGACGACCTGAAACTGGTTACAGACCAGGCACTCAAGGTGATCAGACCCGACGCCTCGTCTAAATGACCTACTTCAAAGTTTGGGAATCCAATTACATGAATTTTTTCCTCCAATTCAGGTTTGTTCCATGGCTTTTGGCAGATACCCCCAGACGACTGGACAGATAAAAGGCCTTTCTCTCAAAAGTTCCACTCCCTCCGGCAGTAACAGCCAGCACGAAGTAGTACAATACACTGCTTATGTAAAGAAGACGTAGAATCTTACGTGCAATAATGTAATGGAAGACTTATCTGTAATCCCCTACCACACTGTATCATCCTACACTCTCACCAGACCACAACACACTGGTGGTGGTGGTTTCGAGTGTCAAAGAACGACAGACGATACTGACATGGAAATGACAGAAGTGCTGAGAGCTATCTCTATCAAAAGGTCCAGTCTCTCTCTCTCTCTCTCTCTCTCTCTCTCTCTCTCTCTCTCTCTCTCTCTCTCTCTCTCTATGTCGAGGGTTGCTATCTGACCAGAACTACGAGGAGGAAGTCCACATTCAGCGTTGTTATCTAATCATAACTACTGGGAGGAGGTTATCATTCAGGGTTGTTATCTAACATGTATTTCTCATTCCTACCGTATCTCCCCGTCCATCACCAGCGCTGCCATCATGACCTTTCTCAACGAGAATTCCGCAAAAAGTACACTCAGTATCAACTCTCCAAATTACTCGTTTCAGGGTCGTCACGAATAAACTGAAATCCGTGATTACTGTGGTTGAAGAGGAATTCCATTAGTTTTCTATAATCTATAATGGTGAATTTCTTCGACTTATATTTCTCTGTCCGGGATATCATGATGAATGTTTTTTTTTTTCTTCTATGTGGGAGGAATAGCTTAATCTCCCCAGCTTTCGAGTACGCACGGTAAAGGAGCCAATACACAGAGGTGAGCATGATAAATGACCAAAGTTAGACTTTTAGATAAGAGGAATAGAAGACATTGTAAGTCAACACACTCTCAACGTTCTTTATCATAAACTTTTATCATAGACTTTTTCCCCACCCTACCCTTCGCATCAGCCACAGTCATTCTCCTTCAGTGAAAGATGTCCTAGATAGGAAAACAGCTGCTTCGATGACCAGGGATTGACAGATCCTAACCCGAAAGAGCTGTAAGAACATTTTGAAAGTAAATTGTTTTGCAAATCCCACTCTGGTGTGATCCGAGTCTTTTCTATTCTGTCTCCCTCCTAATTCAGAGGAAGAAGATTTCACTGCAATACTACGTAACATTAATTCAGAGGCTGTTAAAATATGCATCAGAAGACTAAGCAGAGTTTAAAAGAAATACTGTGTCAACAGTTGAAATGTTGGGTTGGACTAATTAAAAAAATCATCATTATATGTTCGCTAACAATCCGTTTATCTTTTTCTTTGTGGTAGGTGAAATGGCATAGGCAAATGAATGCCCTAGTCAAAGCCATCTCATAACTCTGTATATATATATATATATATATATATATATATATATATTAGCCTCAGCCAGGAATCCATTTCATCGCCCATTCCCTGAGGAAGGATGAACAGCTGGATTGAACTGCGGACCGACTGCCTCAAGAAAGAATTCGAACCTTTTGCGAACTCAACCCCAGGCGAGCGGCCTACGAATGCGTCACGGTCACCAACACTAACCACTACACCACATGACACCAGCCTCCTACCCCTTACGAAAAGAACTTCCACGAGAGAGAGAGTTCTGAGACCAGATATAGCAATGAGTAGAGGAGAGGTACGCTGTCGTCTTATGAATAAGGACTTCAGACGTCAACTTTCTCCATCTTATCGGAAAGCAAAGCTCAAGAAATTGATGGGAGATGATCAAAATACTTTCGAAGTTTTCAACACCACGAAAGATCTGTTTTACAAGAGAGTAATCTCCTATATACAAACATAAACACGCAAAAAATAACACATACATGTTAGAAATTCTTAAACTTACTAACATCTCATAGATTCAATGAGAGATATTTCCATTAGAGGGAATGAAGCAGAGCTCATACAAATCTATCCTAAATTGTGAATTTATAAAAATTTGGCTACAAACTAATTTTTCTACCTACATCAGCCCATTACACTAGCCATCCGATACTGATACGATTTAAGAACAATAGACCCTATATCATTTTCCTTTCATATTATGCTCTATTTTTAGATATCTGGGAGTGGATCTGTCAGCGGATGGAACCATGGAAGCGGAAGTGGATCATAGGGTGGGGGAGGGGGCGAAAATTTTGGGAGCCTTGAAAAATGTGTGGAAGTCGAGAACACTATCTCGGAAAGCAAAAATGGGTATGTTTGAGGGAATAGTGGTTCCAACAATGTTGTATGGTTGCGAGGCGTGGGCTATGGATAGAGATGTGCGCAGGAGGATGGATGTGCTGGAAATGAGATGTTTGAGGACAATGTGTGGTGTGAGGTGGTTTGATCGAGTAAGTAACGTAAGGGTAAGAGAGATGTGTGGAAATAAAAAGAGCGTGGTTGAGAGAGCAGAAGAGGGTGTTTTGAAATGGTTTGGGCACATGGAGAGAATGAGTGAGGAGATTGACCAAGAGGATATATGTGTCGGAGGTGGAGGGAACGAGGAGAAGAGGGAGACCAAATTGGAGGTGGAAAGATGGAGTGAAAAAGATTTTGTGTGATCGGGGCCTGAACATGCAGGAGGGTGAAAGGAGGCAAGAAATAGAGTGAATTGGAGTCATGTGGTATACAGGGTTGACGTGCTGTCAGTGGATTGAAGCAAGGCATGTGAAGCGTCTGGGTAAACCATGGAAAGCTGTGTAGGTATGTATATTTGCGTGTGTGGACGTGTGTATGTACATGTGTATGGGGGGGGGGGGGGTTGGGCCATTTCTTTCGTCTGTTTCCTTGCGCTACCTCGCAAACGCGGGAGACAGCGACAAAGTATAAAAAAAAAAAAAAAAAAAAATATATATAATATATATATATATATATATATATATATATATATATATATATATATATATATATGTATATATATATATATATATATATATATATATATATATATATATATATATATATATATATATATATATATATACCTAAATATGTATTTGACAGCATCATTACCAAGGCATCAGAGAAATCATCATGACATCCAAAGAAACTGAAATATCCTTTTCTCTTTTTTTTACCTTTAAAACATGTGATATTGATGGCACGTTTGAAAGAAAAAAAGGGGCAGCACTGCTTCCATCAATTGGAATTTCACCACCCGATAATGACAGAAAAAAGGAAATATAGGAAAAAAAAATTTGTTTTTTGAGTGAGAGAAAACATAATAAAAAAAATCGTGGATGTGGAGATTTTTGAAAGTTATTCTTTTTTTGACTCGTTCTTTTATCATCTTTTTTTTTTCTTATGAAAATATTGTAGGGTGCAGTGAGGTCTGTGCTGACCAGAGAGTAAAGATGGTCTGTGCGTCGCTCTAAACTGTCTTCTGATAATAATTTCATCAACAACAGCAACATCTTGGACAAGCTACGATCCCCAACCTGTATTAACAAAAGATTCTAATTAGTCTGTAATGATATTTGTAGTTGAATTCTCTTCGAGACTCGGGAATCCTTATTACGGTACCTCTTGATTCCATTAGCTCGGAACAAGGTGTGGCATCGAGATCTAATCTCCAACCTCCCTTCTCTTGGTTTTCCTCCTTCACCATGTCCTTCCACCTTTTACCGTCACAATTTCGGCCTGGCACCCAAACCCCCTTTTTATAAGCAGATTTTTCACTCCCTCAAAACTTTTTCCTTAATTTTTTTCCTCTTCTCTCTTTACTTTTTTTTCCCTTCCCTCCTTTCTTATTTAAGCCTTGGACACGGTGAGGATCTCTGGCCCTGGACGAAGCTGATATTCATGATGGCAATATACAATCTGATGGTCCACGTCTCTCAATTAAAAAAAGAAAAAAAAAACCTGGATTGACGTGGGAATCCTCCATCATTCAGACTCTCGAGGGTATATGCCAACTGTGATTGTACTACTGTAGCACTATAGCCCCACGCGGCGATATCCATTGCCTGTGTGAGTGACTATTTGTGTGTAGTACTCAGGGTATCTCTGGTCTGTCTGTCTGTCTGTCTGTCTCACTCGAATCATGAGTAAGGGTCCAAGGTATCTTCTCTCTCTCTCTCTCTCTCTCTCTCTCTCTCTCTCTCTCTCTCTCTCTCTCTCTCTCTATCTATCTATCTATCTATCTATCTATATCTATCTATCTATATATCTATCTCTATCTATCTATCTCTATCTATCTATCTATCTTAATCTATCTATCTATCTGTGTCTGTCTCACTCAGATCGTGAGAAAGGGTAACAGGTATCTTCTGTCTGTCTGTCGTATACAGAACGTGAGACTGAGAGTATCAATACATCATTTCAATATCTGTCTGTCTACCCGCTTCGTCTTATACGTGCACTTAGCCCATCTACAAGAACGATTATATATTTTTTCCTCACACGATGCATAACTTCGGCTCGAACGTTCTGGGAAATGTCCTCTCAAATAGTCGTCTTAACCGTTCTGGTTTAGACATTATATGTAGAGGGGGCGGCCTTCATTTCGTTCTCCCCTCACACACTCTTCTTTCATAATGATTACATCACGGCACTCACGACTGAAAATGAGCGGAACTAAATTTTCTCGTCAAATTATACTCCTGGTTTTATTTATCTTTTTTTCTACCCACAACCTAGTCATGGGGCCAAACAGGCCTCCTGTTGTCTGCCATTCCTCATGTAAACCCATGTAAACTAAACCTACACAACAGGCTCGTATACAACAGTGACACTCGTGAGGATCAATCCATAACGCCCCCCCGTGGCTTAAATGTTAGATCCACCCATTCCGACCCCCTGGTCATCTGGACCCGTCCAGAGAGGACAACCCCCACACAACCTCTCTGTACTGCATTGCGACAGACGGACGTAGTAGTCGAGGGGGGGTTAGGTACACTCCACGCACGTACGTGGAGTCTCTATCATGATGAGGCATTGTTGGATTATACAGAAGCTTCCATGGATTGGTTGCGACGGAAACCTTAGGAGAAAAAAAAAGAGATCTTTGGTAGGTGCTTGAGTTTCCGTCAGCGAGAAAGATTATAATCCGAATGGGTTATGGAAGAAGACTTTGACCGAGTGAATGTGGTGGATTGGTTCAAGTAAGAATTCGTAGTTCAAATATTTCGGATCTATGAGGGGAAAATGATAGAAAGGTACTAACTCTACAGTGTCTAGGAGAAACAATTTGGCATCTTTCCACTGACCCCTTGATGTCTATCGAGGTCAGATCAGGTGCCCGACAGTGGGTGAGGTGAGGTGAAGAGGAGTGTGCATGAAATCAGCTTCAAGTCTTAGCCAGCACCAAGGCTTCAACCACCCTTTCGAACGCACCCTGACTGAGGTGCGAGTCTCGACTTACCTTGCTTACCATGAGTGTATCCCAGTGTCTGATATACTCCTTGTATTCCAGGTACACCCATTTAGCAAATGATTCTAGACTTGTACTCTCATCTAAAACAACATATTCAACGTAAACCATCACTGAATGACCCCTGGGAGTTAAGGCGAATTGGGTCGCAAGGTAGAGAATCGGGACAATATGCAGGATCTTATTTGTAAGTTCGATTTTAGGGAGAAGATGGCATTAGTAGACAGCAGTTGAGGGTAAACCCACGCATCCACATCAGATCAAAACCCATGCTAAATCTGGGTCTTTCTCCATCTCAGCTGCTTCCCCTTCCCCCGCCTCACTACACCACTGCCTAGTTACAATGTCGGGTGCATCGCCTGTCCACCGCTCTGACACCGTACCAGCTGTACTGGACGTCCAGAATACGTTGCTCTGATGGTATGTCGGCTTCAGTAACACCCCACGACAAGCAACAGCGATGGCCTACAAAAGTAGGCGAAGTAATAACCGGAATGCACACCAGCAACAGACCAACGGAATGCAGACAGCAGCAGACCAACGGAATGCAAACAGCAACAGGCCACCGGAATGCAAACAGCAACAGACCAACGGAATGCAAACAGCAACAGGCCAACGGAATGCAAACAGCAAAAGGCCAACGGAATGCAAACAGCAACAGACCAACGGAATGCAAACAGCAACAGGCCAACGGAATGCAAACAGCAACAGGCCAACGGAATACAAACAGCAACAGGCCAACGGAATGCAAACAGCAACAGGCAAACGGAATGCAGACAGCAACAATCTAACGAAGTGCAAACAGTAACAGACCAACGGTATCCAAACAGTAACACTCACTTCGAGGGTGTTTGTGACAGAAGAAGTCAAAAAACATGAATCACAGTGTCGAAAAAAAAAGAGAAGAGGATTTAAGTGACCTTAAAAGAACAACGCACCCTTTTAAAGTCTGGCAACTAAAACCGAGACACCGATAACCTTCATTTAAGGCCATTATAAGAGAGTTTTTACAGTCTCGCTTATCTCTTAAGAAGGATCTACGGCGTTGTGTCTACTGTCGCAGCCCTACGCCTCTCCCATCATTACCTCAGTCCTCTCGCCAGGATATTGGCGGCACCTCATTGGTATACCAGCTTCACGCTAATGGCTGCAGCGCCCTCGTCCACTACAGGATTTCCAGCTTGGATGTGTAGCTGTCAGGTGCACAAAGGACCCTCTTCCCTGCAGGAAAATGGCAGGGTTGGTCGTCCACCAGAGTTCTCTTACCCACCCTCCACCTCCCCTCCTCCTGACACCTGATCCTCCTCGCGCCCCTCGAAGGGCGTGGCTATGTCAGCTCTTCCCAGCAATACTGGAGAATCGAACACAGACTCTCTCTCTCTCCCTCTCTCTCTCTCTCTCTCTCTCTCTCTCTCTCTCTCTCTCTCTCTCTCTCTCTCCCCCTAAAGACGATCTGTGCCCATCATCCTCGTTTGGGCCTGCCAGCACCGCACAACCACGCCAGCTCGTGAGGTGATAAGGAATCCCACAAACAAGTCCTTGGGGATTAAAATGAATAAAACACAGAAAAAAAGAAATTTCAATTTCAACACGACTGTGTCATTTTCACGTGCATTTTCATGTGTCCAGAATATGCACGCGCAGAATATCAAACATATACGAAATATCCATGCTTTTATAGTATACATATTTGATGCTAGCTCCTCTGACATACCAGTGCAGCTCTGATGTGAAGCATCTAATTTCCTTTTTTTTTCTGAGCTCAACGCTCAAGCTCCACTACCCTTTTGCTCTAAGCAAAGGTTGTGGGTTTGAGCTCTGCACTTGCTCTCCTTGCCTGTGTATCGTCTAGTTGGATTCGTCTTCTGGTACTGAGGAGGAAGGACTGTGGTCCTTGGCCTTCAGACCAACACAAGTGCTCAAAAGGGTATATATATATATATATATATATATATATATATATATATATATATATATATATATATATATATATATATATACTCCTGAAAAATGATGACGTCTTGAAAAGCAGTAGAAGGAAAAGGAGAGAGAGGGAGAGAAAGAGAATGAGAGAGAGAGAGAGAGAGAGAGAGAGAGAGAGAGAGAGAGAGAGAGAGAGAGAGAGAGAGAGAGAGAGAGAGAGAGAGATGCTAGTGTTTTTCCCCGACATCTGACCATTATATCTTTGATTCCCCCCCACCCCCCACCCCCACACTCTATTTAGATAACTGTTGTGAACACAAAACTCAAAAGATATATATCTTTTTTCCCTTCTCAGATACTTGGATTCATTCTCCCTCCCCGTTGGACCATTACTTTGGAGGACAGATGGGAAAAGTGAAAAGAAAAAAAAGAAGAAAGAAAATAGATGAACTGCTTTCTTGGGAATCCAGAGTCAAACAACTGGTTAGGAGAAAAAAATCAATAAACTAATCCAACGAAAAAAGAAACTAAAGTGTGTATTTAAATCGCTTCGGACTGTATGAATATTCATGAGTTCAGAGGATGTTATTTGTGAGTAAAGTGTGCGATACACAAGTCATGATTGCTTCGATCGGTTCGAACATTCATGAGACTCAGATTCTTTTTCTTTATTTTCTATGGGTAAAACTATCCGATTCACAACACTGTGATTGCTTCGGTCTTTTCGAAAAATTCACTGGAGTAAGAATATGCTCTGTAGGAGCGAAGCCTCAGATGCACAACGCTGTGACTGCTTCGGTCTGTTCGAACCTTCATGACAGTCAGATGTAAGGTTCATGATGACGAGTCAGTCAGAAGTTGTTCTTTATGTATAAACACCGTCCCATACACCACACAGTCATGGGTAAATGGTGCCTTTTGCATTACTCATCGTTAGACTGTCAACAGTTCTGATGAATCTTGAGAGATGAGTCACGAAGAGAAATCATCAATTGTCAAAAGAAAAAAAAAATTAGCTTCTTACGGACTCCGCTTATATATATACAAAAGTCATGTCCAGCCTAAAAACCTACATATCCTTCGTATGGTATAGATTTATCAAGGCAAACCTGACACGAGTTCTGGCTCTCGGAGAATTCACCACAAACAGAAGGCGCCAAAACAGAAGGCCATAACTAAGGCCAGAAAAGCTCCGTCGTCTCCCTCACACACATCGTCATCCATCCCTCATATAAAGACTTTGCGGGTTTCCTACCTTTGCAGAGGAGAGAGACGTTCCTCGAACTCTACTTGACGGCGAGACAGCCACGTCCGAGGTGACTTTCCCACTGTAGCCATAATCAGGGAATTCCGTTAGCGCCCCTCTCTCTCATGCTGTCTCTAAGGATGATAGAGTACCTGCGCTAGCTTCTCCCCACTCTCTCTCTCTCTCTCTCTCTCTCTCTCTCTCTCTCTCTCTCTCTCTCTCTCTCTCTCTAGCGAGGTCATAACTACCTGTATTACCCGCCCTGGGCATCGGGAAGGTCAGTGACGGGTAGGCAACGGACCAGCACTTCAGTGGCTCTCAAGTACCACTACTTCGGTTCGGTTGTCTTTTTTTCTCTCTCTCTCTTTTTTTCATCGCCTGACCAAAGCGTGAGTTTGGGGGCATTCACTCGACAAATATACAGTCTCTCCCTCTCTCATACACAACAATTGACAACACGCAAAGCGCACGACTCGTTCTCTGTAACTTTATATTTTCCTGCTGTGTGTGTGTGTGTGTGTGTGTGTGTGTGCCATGCACTAGCACTGCCTTAAAGGAAAGATTTCTTCGTAAGTGCACGTAAGTAAATAAGTATGTAGTCTCTCTTTATCTAATATATATATATATATATATATATATATATATATATATATATATATATATATATATATATATATATATATACATATATATATACACTACCTTCATTTTGTCAGCATTTCAGAATATAATGAAAAAGACTGGAAAAAATCTTCACATATATCAAAGCTGAATATTCCCCCAAAAGGTGAAATACACATGAAAATATCCCTCCATCGTCAGTAGCCAGGAGATGGCCTCAGTACCTACGATACTGAATCCTAACAGAAGACATATTCCAATCCTGTATTTCCCTGATCCATCCGATAGACCTGGATTGGTGATGACAACAACTGCTCGAAAGACGAAGAAGCATCAAATACATTTACCTCACACACCTCCCGCCCTCATAACTTGATAAGTTGCTGGGTTTTTTTTTTCTTCTTTTCTTTCTTCTGGCAGCAGGTTTTCGCGCACCAGTCAACAGATATGAGGAGAAATGTACAGCCGGTAGATTACAGTGAGATCTAACTTGACAGGAGAAACCCCCCAAGCCGGTGCTTCAAACCCACAACCACAGTGTGAAAAATGGGTTCGCTTTAGCGCGAGGCGCCACCCAGGGGAGTTGCTCTCTTCAGCGGGTACGAAGAGAGTGAACCCCAGGCCTTTGCTGGCTGTAACAACGAGAGTGAACCCAAGAGTGAACACCCCCAGGCCTTGCTGGCTTTCCAACGAGACTGAACCCCGGAGTGAACACTAGAAGAACAAGTATGAATCCATGAGCGAACCCAGAGCGCTGGTGGCTGTAAAACGAGAATGAACCCAAGAATTTAGTGGCTTCACAACTACCAAGAACCTTGAAAGCTAAGTGTTGTTTGTAATGGTCTAGTACGTGTTCGAAATATACGACATACCTCCCTATATTATACCGCCTCCGCCACCACAGATGGTCGAACCAGCTTCACCTTTTTTTGCCTCGAAACGTCCATTAGGCGAAGAAAGGCCGCATCCGCTCGCATCCTTTCTCCAATTGTCATGTTGTGTAATGCAACGAAACCACAGCTCCCAATCCCCAACCAGGCCCCACCCACAGACCATTCCATGGTTTACCCAGAAGGCTTCACATGCCCCTGGTTCGGTCCACTGGGAGCACGTCGACCCTGAATATATACATACAGAGAGAGAGAGAGAGAGAGAGAGAGAGAGAGAGAGAGATAGCGCGTTCATGGGATGGCCTTGATTAGGGGCTCCAGTTGCCCGTAACATCTCAGCTCAATATATATATATATAAAATAAAAAAGGAAATTAATATCCGACATGGAGCCTCCGGTAGTTCACGGGCATTGAGGCTCACGCCACTAACTAGCTGAAAGGCTATTGACGCTCATGCCGCTAACTAGCTGAAAGGCTATTAATTTCGCATCATCTGAGAGTCGGCATTTTTCAACAGCTTCAGAATCGAGAACTCGTATAAAGTATAATTCATATAATCACTCAGGTTCCTATGATCGTGGAGGACATTACAAGGAAACAGAAATTAATAATATCATTTGCTCCTGACTGACCCTAGTCTCTCATCTGCAGTTTGAGAAGGTGTGTATTTGAGTGTAGGTCTGTCTGTCTGTCTGTCTGTGTGTGTATGTGTGTGTGTGTGACAGCTATTTGTGATTCTTATTTGTGTGTTACGGGTGAGAGAGAGAGAGAGAGAGATTACACTTGTGTTGCCCCATCTCTTAATATTGTAGATAAGTACCATATCTTCACTCGGGTGTGTGTGTGTGTGCGTGTGTGTGTGTGTGTGTGTGTGTGTGTGTGTGTGTGTGTGTGTGTGTGCCGACAACCCGTGGTAACTTTAACTCTTCCCGTGCATCGGCCTTGCTACTTTCCCGACAGAGTAAAACTCCTTCTCCAGGGCACGCGAAGACCTGACCCATCCGTACGCCACCTTCGGGAGGTCTTGCCAGTTCGACATGGGCTTCTGCTGAGGGACGCTACCCCTGTAAGGATGGTGACTCAGTCCAAAGGTCTATGAAGGTGAGGAGCGTGCCTACATCGCGTGGGTGGGGTGTATTGCGCTACTCCGCAGGGTAGGTGGGTACACAACCAACCCCTGTGGCATCATGACGACTACAGAGATGAAGGAACTTGCCATCACGACTCGAGAGAGAGAGAGAGAGAGAGAGAGAGAGAGAGAGAGAGAGAGAGAGAGAGAGAGAGTCGGGTCTGATTAATCATGGATGGTCTCACTCGCATGCTGATGAGGTAATTAGGTTAATTATATTCATGGGTCGTCGGGGTCAGAGTGCAGCGATTCCGATCGTCTACTGAGTATGAATTCACATGGTGTTATAGAGAGACAGAGGGGGGGGGGGGGGACAACAACCTTCTCAAGATTACGCAACCACTCGCTCACATCCTTCCATCCTCCGTCCATTTCTCATTCACTTCATCATAATTTTGCCTCTTATTCGCATCACGTCTCATTCCTCATGGCCAATCTATCATCACTCCTTTTTCCCTCCCCTCTCTCCCCCTTCTATTTCCCCACCCCTTTTCCATATCTATTTGTTAACCTAATTTCACTTCGTGTCTTATTCATCGAGGCCAGTCTGTCAACGCTCCTTTCCCTCCTCCCCCTCCATGCCGCCCCTTTCTCCAACACCACCATGGGACCTGGAGGACGTGTCAAACATGACCGCACCACAGCCTCGCTTGTGGACCAGAACTCGTCAGTACCATCATCTTTATCCCGTAAAAGGTTGTGGACACCTTCCTCTGCACTCATACGTACCTAGCACCACTAAGGAGCTTTCCATTCTCCATATTTCCCCCCCCCCCACAATATTAGGGTCATTTTTATTCTGTATGTTTAAACCAACTCGCGATTTGGTTTGATTTTCGAGCAACGAGGCCAGTGCACCAGTCTAATGGGTTAGCCAGTGTGTTAAAGAGATATCTATTTCCTCAGATGTTGGAGAGGTGTTCTCAGATGATCATAAAGTTCAAATATAGTCGTACGGTTGAATCAAGAGCCATGCAGTATACAGTATACTTAGTATACAGTACATAGTATACGTAGCATACTTAACATACTGATGTGTTTCCAAAGAACAAGCAAATATATTCACGAAATATGACTCGAAAGTAGCACAGAACTGACCATAAAACTGAGCAAGACAGCACTGAAAAACCGACACTAAATCCGCTCTTACTCAGCCGCTTACTCATCACTGACACTCGCTACTCAATCAAAAAAAAAGAAAGCAACACACCCTTGCCCCATATCCCTGCAACACTCCCTGTCAACAAATCAAACCACCACGTAAAACACGATGACACCAACTGCTACCATGTGTCAACCAAATTATCCCATTCTCACCCCCAAACACACACACACACACACACACACACACACCCACTCAACACGACATCAATTCGACCTAATCACACCAGAACAGCACTTCGACCAGCTGCACACCCCCGCCCTCCCCTACAGCACAATATTAGTGGCAATGGGTGTGGAACAAATCACTGGACTGCACTGAACGTATCTGACACCCTCCTCACACAGTAATGACAAAAGCAGTTAGCCAACCTCATATCCGACCGCGAAGCCAAAAGTAATTCACATATATATATATATATATATATATATATATATATATATATATATATATATATATATATATATATATATATATAATACAATTCACACACACACACACACACACACATATATATATATATATATATATATATATATATATATATATATATATATATATATATATATACATATATACTCACTCATACACATTTTCATATATATATATATATAAACGGTAATGATTTCTGCTACCGCTGCTTTCAGGCGCATTCTATACATATATATGCTGGACATATTTCCATTTTGTTGTGGTTTATGAAGGGAAAAAGTTCACAAAAATGCTTCGTATTCACCTCCGTATCTTCAACTGAGCGACGCTGTGGCGTTTATTGCATTTTAATGTTCATCCACAATGGACTTGCGCGTTTCGCTTTAGCTCCTGAAACGAATGTGTTTGGCAATTACATATTTCAGAGTGATGTAAAATGCTGTTGATTTTCGTATATCATTTCTTTCATATTTCTAGTTGGGGATACGATATATATATATATATATATATATATATATATATATATATATATATATATATATATATATATATATAGATATATATATATATATATATATATATATATATATATATATATATATATATATATATATATATTACCATCGTTATGTGTTCCTAATAAAGCTTGTATTCGTATGCTGTGAACTGCGGATTCCGTATTTTCGTCTCGTATTTTCTATCTTGCCTCACAAACATTTTCGCATGAATAATAACACGGGCATGCATTCCTTATTACGTATTTCCCTCACAAAGAGAACTTTTCATGCCTTACTTGAAACGTCACAAAAAATGTGTATAATCCTCATGTCATCACTGCTAATTAAACGCGTGCTTTCCAAGCATCAGATCCAGGCTTCATACCCTGACATAACAATGAATCCTTCACAGGGTAAAAAAATAAAAAAAAAAAATATATATATATATATATATATATATATATATATATATATATATATATATATATATATATATATATATATATTTATTTATAAAAGTATTTCCCCTTGTAGACCTATTCACAATCTGTTCAGAATCTAATGAAATCGTCTGGCATTAACCAGAATAAAGTCCTCTAGGAGGTGGTGGTCTGACACCCTCCGAAGACCAGAGAACACCCAGAGCTGAAGCACATCATCTGGCATTACCTTTTGCTACACCTTCTGGCGTAACGACCCGAGCAAACGAGCCGCAGAATAGTCCACTCTGGATCAGCCACTAGAAATGGATCACTGCGGCGCACGTGCACTGTGGAATAGCATCCCTCCTTGCGGAGCGCAGGGCCTCCTCCTAATCATGTCAGATTCACCAGGCAACAGTACTGCTATTGATCCTGGAGGGGCAGAGTGGTGAGCACTGTCAGTTCACCGGACTGAAGTAAAGGGACACACGCCTGATGTTCGAAGCCTCGGACGCGCCTTGATTGGAAGCCGAACCGAGTGTATGATATTCTCTCTCTCTCTCTCTCTCTCTCTCTCTCTCTCTCTCTCTCTCTCTCTCTCTCTCTCTCTCTCTCTCTCTTTGTCCTCCTGAGACAGAAGAATGGTGTTCGGTACAGCTTCGACCTCCCCTCGCGGGTTACAATGCTCTCGACCGAGACTGTAGATTTAAGGTGAAGCAAGGAGCGTTGTAGAGTTGTAGATGGCCAAGAAGCGTCAGCCTCAGTGGGTCCTGATTACAGTGTTCTGTGTCACGAGATGACCTTCTTGCTACCAGTGTCGAGACCTGTAATATTCCGGTATCGAAACCTTTCGGTGCCAGTACCGAGACATCCAACCTCTAGGCATCGGGAACAGAACCCCCAACCTCCCGGTACAGGTACCGGAAAACCCCAAATCCTCTTGGCAGAAGCACAATGACTTCTTTAACCCCTCGTTTCTTTATCCCAATGAGTGACATTCTTTGCCAGAACCCATGACTTTATTTTTCCTCTGTGAAACCTAAGTTCATTTCATACCAATCTAATCTATCCACACATGGTTGGTAGGTTGGTAGACGTTATCTGCTTCTTATCCTTATCCTGCAATTGGTTAACCCCATTGAGAAAAGAAAACAGAAACGACAGTAGAATCTATACTGAAACACTGATATAGAACACCAAATGTCAACCAAACCTTCAACGCTACACAGCTTCACTCAGTGAAACATCATACGTTAAACCGCCAGCAGTAAACCACCCGCGAAAGTTTTAACGAATGATAAACGTTACGAACTCTGGTGTACATAAGATCGGAGGCGTTTAACTCCCATCCCGAAGTTGAAGTAGCTTAGGCCACCCTCGACACTAACTTCCTGGCGTAAATCCTACCCAAGCGGAGACACTCGTCGTACATTTAACAGTACTACGAGGCGAGGTGATTTGTCTGTGTGTAACTGCGTCTTCCACCACCGCAGGAATGAGGGTCAGAGGGAGTTAAATTAGTACCAACATCCCTCCTGTACCGAATCAGAGCCAGATTTAGTGCTTCCCTTAAGCGCTGCAATAAATACTGGCCTCAGATCCGGGGCTTAAACTTTCCTAAACCGTGGGAACATTGAGGATAAATCCGGCACCATCCGCTGACGATCGTGGGAGAGCCATCTCGAAATGCGCCACGGCGGAACTTCACCATCGCAAATATGTGAATGCCACACACGAGTCATGTCTTCCCTAGCACGTTTGGTATAACCTTCAATAAGCACTTTAACTATACGCTACACCTACGTCTGCCCTGGCCAATAACCTACCTTAAGTCAGCGAGCAGTTCGATCAGGGAGGAATGCCCAAGGCAGATCTGTGACTGAGGAGGGACACAGTCGCTCGTGAATCACTGATCTGGACTGTTACGTAATCCACAAAAGCCACGGCTGATCCGCCCTCTTACCTAAAGGTTGTAATTTTCTTCAAATGGCGTCCACACGTTGTGATTTTTCTCATCCTTTTCTGATATCCTATTGTATCCTTTGAGCTACAAGGGTCGGACCACTGTGTCTGTGAATATAATCGATTCTAAGGCTTGGGATGGAGAATATCTATTCTTGACATCTCATTTATCCTGAACAGTAATTCTACCATCGTACGCTAAGCCTGTGTCTACCTAAGTAACGACAGACGCAGCGAGGGTTGTGACTTTGATGGCTGATCCCTGGATCAGTACACGAACCCCTAACCTCTTAGAACCAGTACCAAAAAACCTCCCAACCACCCGGTTCCAGTAACGAGGCGTCTAACCTCCCGGCACCAGTACCGAAACCTCGAACCTCCCCGCACCAGTACGGAAACCTCCAACTTCCACGCGAGGAAATCGGGAGTACAACAACCCTGTTCCGGACTCAATTGAGGAAAGTTTTCAACCAATCTTTTCGACCAGACACAGGATATGATGTAAATTTGACAGGAAATGGAAAACTTTTGAGTTATCAAAGGGAAGGAGAGGGAAAAAATATACGAGGAGGTCTCTTTTTGTCTTAGAGGAGCACGGAACGAATGTACAAGAACTTTTTTTTATTTTTCGACGATGGAAAAATTGGGCCACAAACAAAAAGACTTGAAAATGCTCGAGTGAAGGGCGTTGAGAGTACTCTGTACGTCGAATACGGGTTCCTCTTACCTAGAAGAAACCTGCTCTCTTCCTTCACTGCTCCTGCTACAGGCACTTGACATCTCCTCTGGCTAAAGACATTACAAGAAGAGCTCTTCTTGTTCCATGAGGAATCACAGTTCGTAGAGACACAAATCTCTTTTAAGCTTAGGGTCTCTAATCACACTTCATATTCTGTTCTTGAGTCAGTTCTCTTCCTAAGTTTCTGGTAATTACGTTGGTTCTCTAATTACAAATCACGTCCTCCAATGTCATCAATTCTCTAATTTCATTCATTATTTGCTATTCATAGAGTTACGCCTGATTCCCCAAGCATGCTTCTGAATAAATAAGAGTGAGCTTCAAAGATATTTTCATCACAGGAAACTACAAAACCAAAGGGATAAAAAATCTCATGTATGAAAAAAAAAAAAACAGACTTGGAAAAGACCTACAAGATCATTACCAAAATTAGGAGTAACCACAACTCAACACGGGTCTAAGCAACGTATACCCGAGGAAGTGGTCGCTTCGACTCCACCTCCTTTGGCAACTCACAAGTGTGTGTGTGTGTGTGTCAAGTGCAAGGAGAGCAGTGATGTGTGTGGGCGAAGTCTCCCCAGCGCACAGGATAAAATGTCATACACTTTTGTCGTAAAAGTTAATGAGGGAAAAATAGATCGTGAGACGTGCTTAGAAGCAAGGTGTCGTGCATTTTCTTTCTCGTATAACTAATGGATGGAGATTATGTCATGGGATAAAGGTCCCCTGAGCATTTCATGTGATGAACAAAAAAAAAAATGGTGATGCAGTGCATATCTTAGGGTAATGAGAAAAAGGATGATTCATTGTACACTCAATACAGCGTAGCTACAGATCATTTGGCGACTGTAAAACATATATATCAACAAAGTTAAAGTCTTAAGGGCATACGTTAATCCTCCTTTATATTCACTGACAAAAAATCCTGTTTTCTTTGTCTCATTTCATATCGAATCCCACCCCTCCCTTAATAACTCCATCTACTTATAAGAATACCATAATACAATCTTCAAGAGAAAGTTGCTCCTTAAGTTATAAATCAGCATTTAAAGACAAATCCTGACACATACATTTCAAGCTGTTTTGACATGTAAATGAGCAAACTATAAGTCTACAGTTTAGATATTCCTAGAGTGAAAATAGACCTGTATCTAAAATCAAACGTCAAATCTTATTTTGAAGGAAGTGTGAGTGTGCTTCTGCCTGGCCACAACATGTGTCCATCTGTAAATCAAATAAAGCAGATTTACCACAAGAGGAAAAATTCATTAGGTGCCTGACGAATGAATCACGGGTAAACAAACAGAGAAACACAGGAAACCACATGGGCTAAATACAGGATGAGATTGCATGCTTTCTTCCTGGAATCATCCTTCGAAACCCGACGAAGAAGTGAGAGGAAAGTTCGCTTGCCGGATGTACCAGCTTGACCTCGATGGCAATGAATGACCTCACACCTTGACCTCACACCTTGACCTCACACCTTGACCTCGCACCCTACGAACATTGAACTATAACCCAGAGAGAAAATCTACTGGAGTTAATGCAGCACTGGTATTCATCTGAAATAGAAATATATTTTTGGCCAGTCTCTTTATATTTCTATATATGTATGCCACGAATGACGCATTGTAAATCAAGGTTGCATTGTCTCCACCCACGGTACTCACTGAGGCAATACAGAGGAATGGAACTGTTCAAAGGTAGAATTAGTCAGGAGGTTATTTTTACTCTGTAGGTACATTTTACCTTGAACAATAATCATAAACATATATGTGTATATTGGAAAGGATCACAATTTTGCGCGTGATCAAGATATTTCTACGAGTCCACGGGGAAAATGAAACACGATAAGTGTTTCGTTTTCTCCGTGGACTCATAGGAATATATATATATATATATATATATATATATATATATTGGAGCTGGGTTCTTCATGTCTGCTATTATTTCCCCAAAAGACGTGCATATATGTATATGATCTAGTCCATTCCACTGCGAACTGCTGCTTCCTATAGTTTATGGAAACCAGTCACACGAGATATGACCGTTAGGAAGCCGCCTCCCCTCCTCGTAAAAGCCAAGCTGCTCCTGCAGGTGTTAAAGATTCGCCAGGTTTTAAGCAAGTCACGGGCCCTCTTCATCTCACGCTAAGAACCCCCCGCACTCACTCTCTCTGGGTGTATATGTCCTATTCTTAGCTCTCACAGATGCCTGTGGTCTCCGCTATCTGGGTTATACATATTTTCGCCTGTCCCATGTGGAGTTCTGTGGTGGAAAATATATTGATGTTCATATACTAACGGGGAGTGAGAACGAGAGAGAGAGAGAGAGAGAGAGAGAGAGAGAGAGAGAGAGAGAGAGAGAGAGAGAGAGAGAGAGAGAGAGAGAGAGAGAGCAGTGGTGAAACAGACAGGAGGAGGAGTAACGGAACGGAGGAAAGAGAAGGGAATGTCAGTCACATTTTAATTGCTAATCCCAGCGTTCAGGTGGGGGAGACAGGTGGCTCTGTGGTGCAAAATATAGTTTCTCACAGACAACTTGTACGTCCTGGTAAAAGTATATGGAACTCTCTCTCTCTCTCTCTCTCTCTCTCTCTCTCTCTCTCTCTCTCTCTCTCTCTCTCTCTCTCTCTCTTTCTCTCTCTCTCTCTCTCGCACACCATGGCGTTGTAGACCTGAGTTGTAGGCCTGATAACCCTGCCTATCGCCACGTTTTGGGTCCTAAGCCTCTAGTACAGTGCACTATCCAGCTCAACATTCCATTTCAACACGAGATCCAAAGGAATTTCCCCCTAACCTTATCATCACGAGCGTCGTCGCGTTCTAACTCGCATCATCACTTGAACCTCAACAACTTGAAAATACCCTTCGGATAAAGAAGTATTCTATTCTCATTCTTTCATTCAATTCGAGCAAATCGAAGGGGGAAAAAAAATAATGGACCGTACTAAGTTATTCATTCCCGTCCAATGTGATGGACGTGTAGACCCAAGCGCGCAAAACAAGTTCAGGTGGGAGAGGTCGCCGTCTCTCATGAATTTTCCATTCACCTCTCGTGGGCAGGTACTGCGGCTGAGCGGCTCTCGCGGGACGACAAGCCAGGGGAAGTGGATCAATAATCGACTCAGGACCTGGAGGGCATTCGCGAGGCACCAGACCACGGGACCCCTACATGGTAACACCTCCATGCTAAGTCCTCCCATTGATAAGGAAGCTAAAGGAACGCACCTTGATTACCTAATAGCACGAATAGAAGGTGATGTAAACAAAGGTACGAACAAAAGACTCCATGCACCCAGTAGAATATAGAAGAGGAGGAGGAGGAGGAGGTCCTCAGAGGAGGAGGTCCTCAAGAGAGAAGAAGAAGAAGAAGAAGAAGAAGAAGAAGAAGAAGAAGAAGAAGAAGAAGAAGAAGAAGAAGAGGAGGAGGAGGAGGAGGAGGAGGAGGAGGAGGAGTAGGTCTTGTTGCTGTAGTGAGAGAACCTGATATTGCAAGTTGGTTGCTTGCATGCGTAGCCACCAACGGGCGACTGCCTCCCACAGTCATTGCATGAGTTGGTACCTCGAAGATTGCCTGATTTCCATGTCTCACCTTCTTCTCTGCCTCGATGATACTTCACAACTGTTTACCCAGATACTTCTTAAGGAAAAAAAATCTGTCTTCCATTAAGAAGAAGGTTTACCATTATCTGAAGAACGAATGCCACTGTCCTCCTTCTTCCTATTCTTCTTCTTCTTCTTCTTCTTCTTACCAACAATCAAGATATTATGTCATTTCTTCATTTTGGGGCCAACTGACTTGAAACTTTCTTGCCACATAACTTCGTCCAATTATACCCAGATCCCCTTCCATTTTCGTTTTCTTTAAATCGAGTCTTTAAAAGGACTTTATGAGGTCAGAGTTCAAGAATATCACAAAAGACGTATATTTGGGACTATTGTTGATTAAAACTTCAATCAAGTGAGACGCAGCGCTCTATATAAATACGTCTTCAGAAGCCTAATACAATTAGGTCAATCATCTCTTTTTATTTACGGGAGCAAGGATCTCACACTCACACACTCACCGAATTCCTCATCCTCGAACTGGTGTTGATGAGTCTTGACGTATATTTAGCCTAGTCGTTAACGTGCACAGCTCTCACACAAACAGCTCCAGTTTGAATCATTTATATATATATATATATATATATATATATATATATATATATATATATATATATACATATATATATATATATATATATATATATATATATATATATATATATATATATATATATATATATATATATTCCTTTCTTATCCACAGGGACATGAAACACGTTAAGTTCCCAAGTGCACTTTCGTGTAAAGAAAGATCACATCATCAGGGGAGATACAAGAAAGAAATATTACAGTCAGTTGATATACAACGAAGATGCGTATCTAGGACGCCATTTGGTAAACAAGTGACTACCCGAATGGTGGTCGGGTGCGTTCAAGTAGCACACGCTGGCCGCCACAAAGACTATAGAATCTAACATGAGGACCTGAGAGTCTTTCGTGCTAATTCACATCTCCAGGATATAGACATATCATCTCTGTGTCCCTGAAGAATGTGAGTTACCACGAAAGCGCTCGGATCTTCGTGTTTCGCTTTCCCTGTGGTCTACCGGGGTATTTCCGAATCACGTGTTCTTTTGCGTATAAGTTGGGGATCGAGGGGCCTAGGCACACTGGATTCACTCATGATCTCTAAAGAACTCCAATGTATCACGCATTTCAACCTATACAATAAACATGATGGCAAAAGACCCCCAGTCATTCATTATTCATCATACAACACAATAGAATAATGAATCGCAGACTACAACTTACGGTTACGCGCACCCTCCCCATCTCATTTTCTTTAACCCAGGATTCTGGTCTTCTTCTTCCTGGGTTTTTTTTTATTCAAGTTTAATCTCCAGATTGGGAACAGTCACTATGATCGCTGACTTAACGTGCTCGACATATATCTGTGTTCTAGATGATTCCAGCAGTCAAATCACTCAGCAAGTCTGAGAAAACTCGTCCCTAGAGGTGCTTGAACATCAGTGACACGAGGAGTTAAAATAGTCAGTGAACCTGGGAGAACTTGTCCCACAATTATTTTGAATATCAATGATGCCAGGGCGAAATATTCAGCGAATCTGAAAGAACTTGTGTACCCAAGTGCTTAAATATTACCGACACCAAGAGTCGAAATATTCATTGAATCTGATGGCACTTCAACCCCAAAAGAGTTTGAATATTAAGGTCGAACTATGCGACGAATCTGAGGGAACTCGACCTTGGTACACAGCCGTGGAGTCGACTTCTCTCGCTATAAATGCAAGCCCTTTTGACACAGGCGACTCTCTTTCGAGAACTTAAACGCAAGTTCAGCATTAATGAGGAAGGAACTGTTCGTCTCCACCAAAAGTGTCTTTTCTCTCCCGATCGCAAAAGTATAAGAAGGATTTCGGGGGACACTATAATTACCACTTCATCAGCTGCCGAGGCAAATTACCGTGTGTATTTTAGATTGACACTTCAGCTCATATTTTCAACTTAATCGCACGCAAAACACAACTTTGGTGAGGGAGACAGAACACGAGATAGAAATGCACTGTTGAAATTGTGATAATTATCATCAAGGCCAAACAAGTAATCATTAAAACCTTTTTTACTGTAACAAGTTTCCAGTCATTACCCTCATGACTATTCTTTTTTTTGTGTATACATTTCATGCATGAAAATGACATGAAAAAATATCTGGTCAAAATCAACTAATTAAGTCTCTAATTATAACATCAATCCGCACAGACAGGATTAATATGCTTTCTTCTTTTCAGATGAAAATCATAATCCTTTGCCTTTTCATGATTCGAAATACCGAGATAATTACTTAATGAGCCAAACTTTTCATATTGCGTGATACAAAATCAAGGGAATTACAATAATATATTTTTTTCTAACTAATGAAACTATCTCTGCTAGTTTAATGCAGACCTGGTAATTATTCATAAGAACTGGGTAATGGAACTATGCCAGGGAAAAATCAACTGCAGTGAAAACCGCATAATCGTCAGTTGACGGAACAGGACACATCATCGGAGTCCATCCTGTCTCTGTTACTGATCGTAGCGCAGCCTTGAAGCTGTGGAAACCCTTGAAAAGAACAGTGGTCTTGGAATAACTTAACATCGTTACTGCTTTTTGATCCCACGCTGCTGCATAGGTTCGAATCTTTAAAGTAGAGGCAGTATATTCAGAGCGAAAAAAAAAAGGGGATCAGAGTGAGGAGAGTGTAGGAAAGATGAGCTGGAATCGTTAACGTAAAAGCGAACAGGATTAGAGGTTGAAGACTTAAGGTCATTTATGAGAAAATAAAGAGGGTAGGCGACAGGACAGGACCCTGAGGAACAACCCTATTGGGAGGGTAAGATGGAAACGTCCCTCCGCCAACAATTACCGCAAATAAAGGACTGGAAAGAAAATAATACTTCAGAGGGCAAACGAAAAGAATGAAACCATAAGGAAGAGAGTGCAAGAACCGCAGACAGACCACAAGCTGTTAAATACTTTTAGAGATGCTGAGGTGAGGTTGTGGAGAAGAGAAAAGATTTACCAAAATTCTTGGGAATGGGGGACCAAAACTGGGCTTCATATCAAGAGATAATTACCAGCAGATCTTGCACCGCAAGAGCCGTATTGGTGATCTCAAAAGCACTAATTGGGTCAAATGCCGAGAAAAAAAATCATTTGGTACATCTTACACGAAGAGAGTTCTACTGGTGATCCAAAAGAGACTATTCTGGGTCACGTATTACGAGAGAGTCACAGGTAAATCTTGAATTGCAAGAGCTGTATTGGTGATCTGAAAGAGAGTAATGAGACTCAAAGTGTTTTAAAAAAAAAGGGGCGAGAGTGAATGAAAAGTTTCGGGAGCCCTTGAGATAGTGGATGTGAGAGTAATGAGGGGAAGGACTAAAACTGTATCATTTCCCGGAGATGGGATGAACCAACGCATGCTTACAAGACGAAGGAAAAATATGCAATTTTATTCAAAGACGAACGAGACGTTTAGGGCCTGTGACATGGCTTAGTCACGCGCCTTTGGGACACGAGGATGCATGCCATGCGATCAGTCTGCCTCGTCTACCTGTTGCTGGAAGAGACCACGGAAAACAGTGCACTAGGAAAGTATTGAAGAAGAAGCCTTGGACATCTGGGTTTGATAGAGAGGCAGACGAAGGGAGGGAGTAATACGCTTGGTGTTCTAAAGGCAAGGTCGGTCCTGAGGCCACAAATACTGAAGGTGATGAGAGAGAGAGAGAGAGAGAGAGAGAGAGAGAGAGAGAGAGAGAGAGAGAGAGAGAGAGAGAGAGAGAGAGAGAGATCAGGTCTCAGAGCAATATGGAAGTGGAACTGGATCCCCTGGAGGTAGGGCTGGATCCTCGTCACATGTTGTAGGTCAAAGAGACCTTTCTGGGAACTGCCCAGCCTTCCTCGACCGGTGGCAAACGTCTTAATGCAGTGAGAGCCAAATATCATCTTACTTAATCTCCATCTATTTCTACATGTACGATTAAGGAGTTCTGGAGTTTTCGAGGCACATAAATGTGACAGATGTTGTGAATTCTTTATGTGTGAGATGGAGGAATGGTTAGATCAAAGAGACAGAAAAGGCAACAACCTCAGCTAGGGAAGAGACCAAGACAGCCACCGCAGATGAAACAAACCAACGCATGCTTAGCGGAAACTAAAAAAAAAAAAAAAGGATTATGGCAGAAATCAGGAAACAATGGAGACACAAGAACATATCCAACGCTTCGACAACAGCCCCAATGGTAAACATACCTAGCTCCCAAATAGCTTCAGAACACTGACAGAGGATCGAGTCAACTATGGATATACAGAGAGTACAATTCTTAACCTACCACAGCCGAACTCATTCCTATGCGAAGACACACACACACACACACACACACACACACACACACACACACACACACACACACACACAAACACGAGCACTGAGAGAGGATTCAGTCAATTATGGATACACAGAGAGTACAATTCTAACCCTACCACAGCCGAACTCCTTCTTAAGCGAAGACACACACACACACACACACACACACACACACACACACATCTAGTCTGCTTAGAGTATAAGATTAAGGCACAGTGAAATACGTATCAAGCAACCCATCCTAAAAGACTTGAGTCAGACCTACGCCATACAGCCATACGCTCAAGTGACAGAGTATATACATGGATGATGTAAGGGGTGTTTTTTTTCCTTCAGTGTGTGAGTGTGGTTTTGCTGAATGCGTATTTCTGGTGACGTAACAGCTGTGGCAATGGAAACCTCACGAGTTGAAACGGAGATCAATTCTGGAAAATCACTGCCGCTAACATGCTGATTAGCACTTTCATTAATTGCGTTGCTTAAAAATTTTCTACTTTATATCAAGTAAATTAAATCTAGAAGCAGTATTTAGGAAGATGTTAGTCAGCTGGTGTCTTGATTTATATGCACCGAGAATCTTTCCCTCCCACGTCCAACACTTCCCTTTGTTCTCTTCCATCCTAATTAACCAGACGAGCAAAATTCAGTTTAATTTCTACAACTTTCCATAATGAGGCTCCTTATCATCATTATTATTATCATCATTTATCATAATTATTATTATCATTATTATTATCATTACTACTATTATAATTATCAATAATTATCATTATTACTATTATCATTATCATTTTCCTGTTATCATTATTATTATGATTATCATTATCATTATTATCATCAAACTGAAGTTTCAAACCCACTTCAAAAACACCAAGGGACCGACCAAAATGTCTGTGTAGAAATGCATTCAGCAAAATACAGTCAAACCCAAAATATAATTACAAGACTACAGTAAATCTGCCAAGGAACTCAACTAGAACTTTAGCATATATATATATATATATATATATATATATATATATATATATATATATATATATATATATATATATATATCTTATCGAGTGTTATATTTCAATATTGCACAGCAGTATTACACAGCTCTAATTGAACTCAGTGAAATGAATTTGGATTCTATAACATAAAACGAAGAAAATGATAACGTTTAAACGTGCATGCGGGAAAAATATAAACCACAGATTTAATTACTAAAACGTTTGTAATTGCACAATTGTTTTGTCCAAGTCGAACCCCTCATGTAGGAAAATGAGGCCAGGTATAATGAGGAAACGGTTGCGTATATATATATATATATATATATACATATATATATATATATATATATATATATATATATATATATATATATATATATATTAGATTCAGGGAAAATGGAGAAGCAGAGACACCAAGGCTTTGTCTATATCTCAAGACATCTTCAGGGCAACCGACAGTACATTAGCGAGGTAGGGTTATGTACTGCAGGAAGGAGCAGACTTACAGCACCTCCGGGAAAAGTGACCTGAGTTCAGCCCTCTTAAAGAAAGAGAGAGAGAGAGAGAGAGAGAGAGAGAGAGAGAGAGAGAGAGAGAGAGAGAGAGAGAGAGAGAGAGAGAGAGAGAGAGTTACATCTGTACCTGCACCTGACGTCATCAAGATTCACGAATCTCACATTTCTGATGATACAAGACTCAGCTGTGAGTCTCCTCCCCTTACAGGGTGTGGATAGATGAGTACTTTGTGATCAATTCTAGGATTGTGATTACTCTGGTTTGGTTTTTCAGGGGAACAAACGAACCACTTGATACACATTCTGGGGTCTATGCCTTTCCGTTTTCTGTGGGTCTCGTTCTTATGTATATACTTCATACTTCATAGACGTTTCTAGCGTTGGCGAGGTAGCGCCAGGAACAGACAAAGAAAGGCCGCATCCACTCACATCCAATCTTTCGCTGTCACGTGTAATGCACCGAAACCACAGCTCCCTCTCCACAACCAGGCCCCACAGATCTTTCCATGGTTTACCCCGGACGCTTCACATGCCCTGGTTCAGTCCAGTGACAGTACGTCAACCCCTGTTTACCACATCGTTCCAATTTACTCTATCCCGTGCACGCCTTTCACCCTCCTGCAGGGTCAGGCCTCGATCGCTGAAAAAAAAACTTATCCACCCCATCCAGCCATCTCCAATTTGGTCTCCCCGTTCTCCTTGTTACCTCCACTTCTGAAACATATATCCTCTTCGTCAACTTTTCATCATTCATTCTCTCCCCATGTCCAAATAAAAGAGAGACGCCTAGTCTTATAAACGTTGAAAAGAACACTTATATACACTACACAATAATACTTTTTTTTTTCCCCTGCAGTAAACCCAATAAACCAAAGGGGCTCGAAAATTCCCCACAGTGGCTGGGGGTTCTTGCCGTCAGGTCAGGCGAAGCAGGTGTTATAAATCAGGCTGTCAACGGCTAGTCTTTCACTCCATATTTTTCCCCTCCAACGTTTTGGTCCAGAATGAACGAGAAAAGTCTGGCCCCCTCGGTTGGCTTCATCACTCAGTGAGGAATAGTTGGGTTTAGAGATGATTTGGAGGAAGCAAAGAGAGAGAGAGAGAGAGAGAGAGAGAGAGAGAGAGAGAGAGAGAGAGAGAGAGAGAGAGAGAGAGAGAGAGAGAGAGAGAGAGAGAGAGAGATTCGCCACTTCCTACCGTTAAAGGGAGTTTTCTTTTTTCTCTGTTTTAATTTCTTTATCTGTCCAATTATACAGAGAGAACAAATGAAACATTATTTCCCATATATATATATATATATATATATATATATATACATATATATATATATATATATATATATTCCTTTGAGTCCACGAAAGGAATGAAACACGATAAGTTCCTATGTGCACTTTCGTGTAATAATCACATCATCAGGGGAGATACAAGAGAGAAATATAAGTCAGTTGTTGATATACAACGAAGAGATGTAGCTAGGACACTATTTGGTAAACAAATCGTGTGTGTGTGTGTGTGTGTGTGTGTGTGTGTGTGTGAAATATTTGCCCCAATGGCGTGCGATTTTTTTTTCCCCAGTGTGACTGTGAGAGTTCACAGCCCCAGGGTCGATGGGTGAAATGTTCTGGTAAATCCGTTGCTTCCGCTTTTCCTCCCCACCTGAGGCTGTCTACGGTGGGAGAAAAAAAAATTGAATCTTTTTCCCGAATTCATAAAACATCTCGAATATATCAAAGAATTTGTGTTACAACGAATGTTATAACATTTGCACATCGATTTTGGGTTAACTTAGACAAGTTGGCCTTAGTTCAGTATCTGTGACGTGTTCTCGGCTCTATAGGTGGGCTAAATGCTTGAGAATATATCAGTTTAAATATCTAACGAACTGTGTATCTGTCAATCTATATATCTGTCCGTCTATGTATTTATCCATATATATATATATATATATATATATATATATATATATATATATATATATATATATATATATATATATATATATATATTTTTTTTTTTTTTTCATACTATTCGCTATTTCCCGCGATAGCGAGGTAGCGTTAAGAACAGAGGACTGGGCCTTTGAGGGAATATCCTCACCTGGCCCTCTTCTCTGTTCCTTCTTTTGGAAAATTAAAAAAAAACAAAAAAAAAAAACGAGAGGGGAGGATTTCCAGCCCCCCGCTCCCTTCCCTTTTAGTCGCCTTCTACGACACGCAGGGAATACGTGGGAAGTATTCTTTCTCCCCTATCCCCAGGGAAATATATATATATATGTATATATATATATATTTGTGTGTGTGTGTGTGTGTGAGAGAGAGAGAGAGAGAGAGAGAGAGAGAGAGAGAGAGAGAGAGAGAGAGAGAGAGAGAGACAGACAGACAGACAGACAGACAGACAGACAGACAGACAGACAGACACACACACACACACACACACACACACACACACATACACACAAAACACACACACACACACACACACACACACACACACACACACACACACACACACGAGAAAGACTGGCATAATTACTTACACTTCTTTGCATACTGAACACAATTAACCACAAACTTATATCCCGTTCCTCAAGCACGTCTTAACCTTCTTGAGATCTTTGCCTCAAGGTATTCCAACAGCTTGCCAACCACAGGAGCTTATTTGGGTTCTCGTTCCAAAAGACCTGTTCACGCATTTCACAGAGAATTTCCTTTACGTTTTTTCTTCCTACAGCAGAGTTCTCGAAGATGAACTGCCCTGAATACCAGATTCCACCATCAATATAGTCTGTCTTCTGGGCACGGATGATGATGATGAGGGTCTCAATACGTCATACGACACATTTGCATATCATTATGCATGCAGCTGTTTACTGTGACGAGGCACATCTATTCTTGAGCAGCGAAGCTGTAGGTGGAGGGAGGTGTATAAATCATAAATAGCCATGAGAAGCTAAGGTTCCAAGTTCTTTATATATCTATTTTTTTTTTTTTTACTATAAAGATAACTATTTGCGTTTTTTATTCTGGTTTCTTCAGCAAAGTCTACGATACTGCAAATCCCAAGGCTTCTGGACACGCATTATAGGTCGAGAGAATGTTCCATTGATTGTAATAATCTTAATGGAACACGTTGATTCCAGTAACTGGGTAAATGACTGTTAGCCTCCTTCAGTTGCCTTGCGTCTTTATCGTCCAAAATGTTCTTGACTGAAGTGAGTCATATGATGTTTACATCTTATATGCACTTTATGCAAATCCTTTTCTTTCGTCTCATCAGTGACTGCTTTCCCTTGCAAAGTATTCTCTCCAATCGCTGTTCCTGCGGTTGGCTGGATGATGATATAGGTCCTATTCACCAAGACTTGGCTCATCTTATGGCTAATCATTTCAGCAGTGATCATGATCAATGATCATGCAAAGTGATAACATACATGTTCACCTCCACCGATGTGCAACAGAAGGTTGGGGTGACACACAAAGCTTACTTGGAAGGAATTCCCTCTTGTCTGAATAGTGTTAAATCCAATAAAAAAATTTTACCTTTTTTTACTTCATCCATTTGTCAGTTTTAGATTTAAGTTCAAAATAGACATTCTAGGCACGGGCCAAAGAGGCTCTCTATTGTCTGTCTTTCCCACGTATGCATGTCATTGAGGAGGGGCCTCCCGCACGACCAGTGACCCCTGCCTGGCACAGACCTACCGGTATGTGAAGTAGTGAGGGAGAATCCACGGAGCTGGTCTAGTCTGCTGGGGCTTGGCTGTGGATGGTGGAGGCCCTGGTTTCGATGCATTATACTTCACACCTAGAGAGCGGATGTGGGCAAGTAAGGCCATGGTGCATTTTCATTTCGTGGCCCTACCTCACTCAGGAGGTAAACATCGACGTATCAAATGGTCGGTCCTCAGCACACCTCGACGAAGGCGAAGAACGCCACCACGATCATCAAGCCATGGTAGCGTCAACTGGGTCTTGCCAGCCTCCTCCATCACAACAGAGAGAGGAGTGGGTGGAGGAGAGGAGGGAGGGAAGAAGAGCTGGGGACATAATGCCCTTCTCGAAGGGATATATTTCTCTTCCTCAATATATGCAGAAGTAAATCATCCAAGATTTATTACGTCATATGAGACCCCCCCACCACCTCCCCTTCCCCTGGGCTTGTTTTTCACACACCCCATTTTTTTTTAAGCTTTTTACGTAGCGCGAGCAAACTCGGGCATTTTTATAGAAGGGTTATTAATATATATTTTAGACGTTAATCTATTACCCAAGGACGCACTACTTTAAAGTTCCGCCTACTATGTGCATTCAAAAAAAATATATATATTTTTCTAAACATTATCGTGGAATTTTATGTTTTGGTGGTAATGAAAGCGTTTAATTTTTCATCAAACGAACCATTGAAAATTATCTTTTTATTCATCCGAATTCAGTTCCGAATTTTTATTTTGGGGTTTTCCCTGTTCTAATGAGTTATTTTCCGTATAAAGTTCACTTATCAGTTAATCAATATAATATTATTTTCACTCAAAGTTATCAATGGCTCTGTAGATATCCACACTCATATATAACAGTTGTGAAGAACCTGCAGTAAATGCATGATACATCGAAGATATGTACTCGGTATGTTCAAGGAAATGAAGAACACAGACGATGTATTCTAATACAATTAAGATACTATTAGACAAGCTGAAGAGTCCCGTACCTAAATGTACATAAATCTCTAGATGTCAGAACACCAGAAGTAAAATCTCATTATATATATATATATATATATATATATATATATATATATATATATATATATATATATATATATATATATATATATATACGACACCACCGTAAAAGCACCTCTCTCTCTCTCTCTCTCTCTCTCTCTCTCTCTCTCTCTCTCTCTTGCATACCATTACATTATCGGTAGTGTAAAAAAAAAAAAAGGGGGGGGAGAAAAATTGTACGCAAAACTCACTACTGGAATGAGATTAAGATGAGTTGGGGGAGGTGGAGGGGGGGAACTCAAGGGGAGTGCGCGAATGCACACCAACCCCGAGCAGCTTCTCCCAAACCCAAGGAAGGGTTAACCCCTTAATGGTTCTCGACTCACCTTAAAGATCCACCTCCCCCCCCCCAAAAAAAAAAAATCGTCCTCACCCAAAGAGAAAAGTTTTCGACTTTCTTTCAATCTCATCCAACACTCAGTTGGCTCCATAACCTATGTTTATTCATTTTTTCAGATTCTGATGGAAGAAAGAGGATTCAATTTTCAAAACGAGTCGTTACATATCAATTTAAAAAGGACAAGTTATAGGAAGTAATTAGTTTCTAATAACATGTAGAATCTAATATATATATATATATATATATATATATATATATATATATATATATATATATATATATATATATATATATAATTAGTGAACCTTTAAATCATTGATGATGTTTGATAGTTTCGACAGAGAAGTACTTTCCCAGTTTTCACAATCCGCAAAGACTTAACTTTGCAACCTGTTTAGCCTCAAAATACTTGATTTCGAGGCGACGTGTGCGGTTACAGGGTAATATAGGTTCCGTATGGTGTCTGAATCTATTCGAGCTGGTCACTGATGCTTTACCCAACTCTTTTGTACTTTAACCTATGCTAAAAATGTTTTCATGCGATTTGATTTTGTTCAGGAGGCAAGTGTTTGATGTTTACAAGGAGAGGAGGGTAAAGTTGATCCTAAAGGGACGTTCGCCGTCGAGGAATTCAGTAATATTCGACCAAATTCCGAGTCAAAACCAAAAGATATTAGAATTGGATTCTACATATTTTGCTCCATTTTTTTTTTTTTTTTTCACAGTCAGCTTTCCTAAAGGTGTTCTCTTTCTTTCGGTTGGGTTCGATATAGTCCACAGACTATTTTCTTAAATCTCACAACAAAAATTTTACGATCTTAAGACGATATGCAACATTAATCACCGTTCGTAAATCTAACTAAATCCACCCTTACAGTGACTACACATATCGTAGCGTCAAAACTTTGTACTGGACACCAGGACGGCATGGAAGTCAAACCCTTACCCTCCCCCACCTCCCCTTTTCCACCCCCCTTACATCCCTCTCCCTCAACCCCACCCGCCAGCAGGCTTACCACACCATCAGGTACGGTCATCACGCCATTTTCATTATGAGAATAATAAAAAGAGATCGCTGCGTTTTCTTTGAAATCAGAAACGGTCTGGCGGGACAAGAAGAGAGAGGAGAGCAATGAATAGCCTATCCGACAAGCTCTTTGATCTCATGTGTTTCTAGATTATTAAATCATCCACTTTATCTTTTAAATTCGACCTCAATCCATTTTCTTTCATAGTGAGGGGGGCAAAGGATAACATGGTGGTAGGTTTATTACCACATTCTATTCTTAGTCAACTTGTAAATATCCGTCCTTCTTTGGAAACAGTGGACACGGACATTACATACACAGCAAAATACATATTACCACAGTCGAGCCCACACGTCTCCTATAATCGCTGGGTAAACTGACTGTATTACGACCCCTCTTCTTTCCTTCCATCCGGGGAAAAACCTCTGTCCTTAGTATCGAAATAACATTTAAAGACACGAATCATATGCTTCTTTTTCCTCTCACGTAATTTTTTTTATCGTTTCTCAACAAAAAGATAAATAAATAAATATCCCCGTCTACCGCATGCGTGTGCATAAAACATTCTAGAATAAATGACTGAGGTGGTGCTGGTATAAATGACGGGAGGTGACATTACGCTAATTTTGCCCAGCGATTTATGAGAATATTGATCGTCTGGACCGGCAGTGTACAAGTTTAGACCATTAGCGGCCCGTGCTTGTGTGTGCAGTTGGGTGGGGGATTCCCATCTATATAGGCCTGGGCAGCGATCTATGGCTCATTCAGTCGTTCTGTGCCGGCTGTATCAGCTGTAACAACACAGAGTGTCAGTCAAACTACCCTGCAACTAAATGCATCGCTACAACAGTTTTCCGAATTACACGAAAAAAAATATAAACAGACAAACACACACACACACACATTTCACCCTCAAAAAAATATACGATTCCAAAGCCATTTGAAAACCAGAACGCCAGCCTAACTCTCTTTCGCACAACCAGATGATAGACACAACAACAACAACCCATTTGAACTACATGCAGTGGAGGCCACTACACCACTGGACGATCTAATGAAACAGAACCAAACACATAAAAATAAAGACATAAGGACAACATTCACTACCACAAAACAATATAATGAAATACGTCATCACCCCTTCATCACAACTACAACGCCTCCTGTACACCCACAACATAACTATGAGGGCAGCTACAAGCGACCGACTACAACAAGCCGACGCACTCAAACCATGAGTGTGTGTGTGTGTGTGTGTGTGTGTGTGTGTGTGTGCGACTTTGCATTTTCCAAATTTAACCCACTCACCAAGAGAGAGAGAGAGAGAGAGAGAGAGATTAGGAACTCCCTGTAAAGCTTGCAAAGAAGCACTTTGGAAAGAAACTCTTAACTTCATTATCAGCTGCAGCTCTTTTCCTCCTTGTGAGTTAATAAGGTTAGGTTCACAGTTCGGGCGAGATTAATGAAAAATCATGACCCCCAGGTCTTGTAGCGAAGCTGATATTTCCCCTTGGGCTTTCAACACCCACTTAGTATAAACTGCTGCTTTCAGCAAATATGCTCATCTACACCCAAACACCGCATAATATAAATTATATAGATATATATATCCATGCATATTCATATACATAGACAAGGAACTCTTAGACTGTAGCAAAGCTGATCGACGTTTTAATTCAAGGCTGCAAACACTGACATTATTTTTCCCAGGCGTCTTTGCTTCCTCCTTAGATTTATGAGGGTGTCCGGAAAGTGGCAGGCGGGGAGGGAGAGGGAGAAAGGGAGGGGGGGAGGTTTTGTGTTTATGCCTGCGTGCCCGCGCCTCCTTACAGTGGACTCAGGAATGAATTTATGATTACGAGGTCCTGCCGCCCATGAATCGCGAGGACGCTGTCGTCTTGGCAATGAGGCAAATATTGGCCCGTGTCCTCTCCCCTCTCTCTCCCTCCCTCCGTCAATGCGTGTCCAGTGGGGTTAGCGGGCGCGCGTTGTATGCAGTAGATGTGGACGAATAAAGATGAGCTTCTCCCTTTTGCTCGAGTGAAGGAGATGGCCGTGAGGGGGAAAGTGCGTCCCTTCGGCATATATTTCACACGCAAATGCGCGTTTGTTCGGGGGATAATGTGCTCGGGTGGACTATAAAGTTCAATACAATATATTCATACAGCAAGTGGTGTGGCAGAAAATATAAGCGGACAAGGAGCTCGGGGGGCTGAAAGAGGAGAGAAACCAGGAGGAGAGAACAAGATAGAAAAAGAAAGGAGACAGAGAATGTATATATTTCTTCTCACGCTCCCTTTCTCTTTCTTTCTCCCTCTCTCTTAAATACATACATTTAATCACACACATCCACGAACAAGTTATGAGGTCCCATTAGTGCATAATTCCCTCCCCGTGCAATAAAAATAGTTAAAATACACATATAAGTACTGTCGTAATACATTATATCAGTATCCCCTGCAAAACACAGGTTTTCTTTGACCATCTTAAAACGGAAAAGGGTACACTGCTACCATAGAAAATGTGATTATTTCTACGGCTAACTTATATATTATCAAATCTGTTTCCACAAATGCATCGCTTGGTTATGAATGCAGCTGACAAGCAAAGGACGTGAAAAAAAAATGAATTTCCGTTAGAGATATGTGAGAAATATCGTATCGTCATCAATTTTACTGAACTAAAAAGAAACGCACTACATATTCAACGAAATCAATAACACACACACACACACACACACACACACACACACACACACCCTTAAATTCGTGCAAATTCACTGATGAAAAAAAATGATACAATACGCTAGGGAGAAAAAAAAAATGCATGAACATACACCCCCAATTAGGATGGAAAACACATAATTACTAGGTGGGCTGTTTCCAAGGTAATCAAATAACAAAAATAGCTGTATTTCGTATGGCTATGTCCTGGTTGGTGCAGTCTGTCTGTGACATTAGGGTCTTTTAAAGAGCCTCTTTCATCGTGGTATATAAAACAATGAACACCCCTGGTGTTCGGAGAGCTGATTCTTGAATATAGATTTTTTTTTTTTTTTTTTTTGAAAGAGGCCATAAGAAGAAAGATCATTCCGATGCTACGCTATCTGAGGAAGACAGGAGGAGGTATACACAACGGTCAATCCTCGAGTGGTTGGTCTCAATATAAAAACTATGGAAAGCAGCAATTACTGATTGATGAAGGGCACTCATATATAAAGATTTTCGACCATGGACTTCACAAATTTGTAACTACCCTCCACACCCTGTACACTCCAAAGGCCCATTTGAACCACAGAATTACGAAATTCTACAGACACCAAATGCCACAAGAATACAAAGTATCTGAATGTGCTAATACATGACATTATCAAGAACAATGCACATTGCAGCGACCCAAATGATAAACTGACTCTTTCTATCAACCACAGAGAGCCCCAAAATGAGTCAATACATCATGAAATATGACGTGACTCAAGTCAAAAAAAAAAAAACTTTTTGAAGATCACAACTATAGTTTACACATCTGACTGCTCTCTTGGAGACTGTGAACTACCTAACTGCTACACTGGAATGACCACCACTCCTTTGAGTCACAAGATGGGAAGGAATCGCCAGGCAGAGAACAACACGAAGATCCTCAAGCATTGCGACGGTCAACAATAAAACTACAGATAACGGAAGCAGTTTTCAAAGAAGCTCAGCAACCAGCAAACGGGACACATGCAGAAGACTGAGACTATTTGGCACCTCCGACTATCAAAGAAGACCACAAGTTGACGCACACGATGGGCCACCAGAAATTAGGGTGTTGTTAGCCCCAGTGTCTGAAAGGAAAAGTTAAACAAGTCTTTGTCAGAGGAATTATGCTGTAGAAGGCAACTGGACAGGAATGCGAGAGGATTGCTGTGGAAGGTCTGGAAAATACAATGGAAATGGAATGTGAATTTTTCTTTTCCAGATTTTTCAAGAATAACGATCGAGTGCTATGGAAATCAGACACAACCAAACAGAAACTCGTTAATACTTATTACAGACACACACACACACACACACACACACACACATATATATGTATATGATAACCTTTTACGAGTGTCACCTGCAATCAGAGGTAATGATAAAACATATTACCACTTTTAAATCAGGTATGAAAATCCCGTTTTTTGATACGCGAGGTAAAACGGCGTATTCTTCACCATGAAGAGGTGGCCGTGTTGAGTCGTGGAATTTCCACTAACAGAGCGCAAGACAGACACAGCTTAAGGTCGAGGTACAATGATAATACCGCTTAGAGATAACCACAAGCTACAGAACGTTATATACCCAATTGCGCTAAAAGCTTTCGGATGCAAATACACCAATACAAACAAGCAATGCTCTCTGGCTGACACTAAAATGATCATGTTTGGAAAAATGAAATGTTAACCGCAGTTCTTCTGTTGTGTAGAAGACACGTGTGTGTAAGTGTGTGTTATATATATATATATATATATATATATATATATATATATATATATATATATATATATATATATATCCCTGGGGATAGGGGAGAAAGAATACTTCCCACGTATACCCTGCGTGTCGTAGAAGGCGACTAAAAGGGGAGGGAGCGGGGGGCTGGAAATCCTCCTCTCTCTTTTTTTTTCTTTTAATTTTCCAAAAGAGGGAAAAGAGAAGGGGGCCAGATGAGGATATTCCCTCAAAGACCCAGTCCTCTGTTCTTAACGCTACCTTGCTAACGCAGGAAATGGCGAATAGTTTGAAAGAAAAAGAAAGCTATATATATATATATATATATATATATATATATATATATATATATATATATATATATATATATATATATATATATATTCTCCATCACTTGTTATTCCCTCCCACGGGTCATTGCTAAGAGTGCAATCAATTCTACTGGAAAGCAGGTTCTCCCTCTCTCTCAAGGCCTTATATACTCACCAAACTTTGACGATCAGTCAAGTGATATGTGACTGGACATTATGCGAGCCTCTCATGTACGTGTAGCATCCCGGAGAAAAATGCATCTTTATGAGAAACGACGCATTTAACGCTTAGGGCCTCCTCCTCCTTCTCCTCCTCCTCCTCCTCCCTCATACTTTTGATGGCAGTGTCATTTTTGAAAAGAGAATATCGCCATCATTACACCATTCTTGTATACGTCGTCTGGGGAGGCTCTGAGATTTCTTACATATTGTGTCAATTTTCGCTGACAGAGTCCACGGCTGTGGGTCACACATATATCACGTTTAAACAAGAATATTTACGTCCGTATGAGCTTGCATATCATATTTTTTTCTCTTCTCCAAGTACACGAGTACATGTCCAAAGACATATTGTGCTGGCAGCCACAGCGATAATGAAACACGAAGATCCGAGGGCTTTCGTGCGCTTTCGTGACAATTCACATCTTCAGGGATGCAAAGATAATGGACAAATGTATATGTTGCAGGGCACTAACTGCGCCACGAATGAAAAGCCAGCTTCGACGAGGCTTTAGGACATATGATGGATGAAGAGGTCAGTCCCGTCGAGGAATTTGAAAACCAATATTCCTCACCTTGTACATACTACCTACCTCTCCTTCTCGTCCCTGTTACATACATGCACATTCATTCACCAATCTTGAGACTTCGAGGAGGATGAGCACTCCTCGCTTGGCTCCTTCTTCTGTTCCAACTTTCAGTAATTGAAAATACACAGAGGGGGAGCGTTTTCCAACCCTTATCCTATCCCTTTTACTCGCCTTCTACGACACGAAGTAAATACGTGTGAAGAGAACTAAGAGCGAATGGGAGCATCAGTGAAGGGAACAGGTGGGAAACTGATACGAAAGAGGGATAAGGTAAATATAATATGGAGTATATAGGAATATAGTTACCAACCATTCTAGGCATCACATACGACACACACATAACATTCATTCCCCATATCAATACATTAACACAGAAGTAACACAAACTAAATGCCCTATATATATATATATATATATATATATATATATATATATATATATGTATATATGTCTCTTGCGCAAGGGGTCCCAGGTTCGATCCTGGCTGATGGAGCTTTGTATGTTCTATGGAGGTGCGCGTTCATATACACTTTATTCGTATTCATATAACTCCGCGTTGTACAGTCAGGTTCGGTAAAACGCTCTCAGCTGGCTATGTGTTCTGTTCGGAAGCAACCGATAGACCCCGATGCTCACCATAGTGAGACGAAGGGTATTCGAGTACTTAGTATTTCGAATAGATGTTTCCTATTATACAGTCCCTTAGCCTAGCGGTTACATACCTGCCTCTTGCGCAAGGGGTCCCAGGTTCGATCCTGGCTGATGGAGCTTTGTATGTTCTATAGAGGTGCGCGTTCATATACACTTTATTCGTATATATATATATATATATATATATATATATATATATATATATATATATATATATATATATATATCCTTGCTTAATTAAAGTGAACTATTTACGCCACTTAGAGAGTTTGCTACGCTTTTACAGATTTCAAAAATTTTGTGATTTTATCTCTCTCTCTCTCTCTCTCTCTCTCTCTCTCTCTCTCTCTCTCTCTCTCTCTCTCTCTCTCAATATGTAGTGCAATGTTCTGAGTGGAAATCTTTCTCCAATAGAAAATAAATCTACGTGGCGTGTTCGTATTCACAACCACGACAAGCTAATGAATTAAAACACCAAAACTATGAAAAAAACGGGGACAAAAATATATTGCATATGTCAGGGGGTTGCCTAAAGTGGATTATTCCAAAATATGGACTATCGCATTTCGGTGGGCAGCGACGATATGCAACACACCTATGATATCGCAATGCTGTCGAAACACCAGAAATCCTGTACACGTGCCACTGTTGTAAACATTAAGCCGAAGTGATATTCCTCTTCTTGTGCACAGTATAATCTCCCTGTGTCTCCTTTCTCTCTCTCTCTCTCTCTCTCTCTCTCTCTCTCTCTCTCTCTCTCTCTCTCTCTCTCTCTCTCTCTCTCTTTGCAGTGAGAAGCTCCTTGGTGACGAGACTGTAAAATGTCCTTTTTTTTTTTTTAGAAGTATTTTGAAGTCCCCTGCCACTGGCGGGTTATACTGTCACCCCTCGAACCTATCGACCTGTAGAACAGGTGAAGAGTCTTTTGAGCCAACAAAATGATCTCAGATTATAAGAGTTCTTAAAAAAAGAAAACTTCGTATGTGAGTTCTTCGTTCATGTACTGCCACACGGCACTTGCGTGTGAAGGAATGGCCTAATGTTCATCTTTAGGATCATGGTTTCCATCAAGGCTTATGGTTTCTATCAGTTCACTATGTTAATGGTTTCTATGATGGCTGATGGTGTCTGTCATTTCACTATGCTTATGGTTTTCTGAAGTCCATTATGCTTATGGTTTTCTGAAGTCCATTATGCTTATGGTGTTTCCAGGTTCATTATACTTACGGTTTTTCTTAGTTCATTATACCTATGGCTTCTCCTGGTACTTAAAGCTAATGGTTTCTTTAAGATCATAATGATTATGGTTTCTATCAGTTCATTATGCTTACGGTTTCTCTAAGTTCATTATGCCTATGACATTTCTACCTTCATTAGGCTTACGGTAACCTGAAGTTCATTATGCTTATGCGTATCTAGCTCCAGCATTATGCTAATGGTTTTCTCATTATGCTTATGTTATCGTAATACCTGCATTCTTACGTAACTCAGCTGAACTGATGTTACTTCAGGCTCATGGAGCTGAAAGACCTGCGTCTGATGGAGATGTGTACGACGTGTATTATCTGCAGTCGTAAATAATGACGAAAATAAGACCAGCTTTCACTGAGAGGCGATGGGAAGAAGTAGAAAGCCGTATGTGTAGGATAACCTTCAAGTGATAGACGAATAGATTTCATTCATCCATCAGTTCTCATTCATCTGTTCGTTCATCTATCGATTCTCATTCATCTGTTCATTCATCTATCGATTCTCATTCATCTGTTCATTCATCTATCGATTCTCATTCATCTGTTCATTCATCTATCGATTCTCATTCATCTGTTCATTCATCTATCGATTCTCATTCATCTGTTCATTCATCTATCGATTCTCATTCATCTGTTCATTCATCTATCGATTCTCATTCATCTGTTCATTCATCTATCGATTCTCATTCATCTGTTCATTCATCTATCGATTCTCATTCATCTGTTCATTCATCTATCGATTCTCATTCATCTGTTCATTCATCTACGAATTCTCATTCATCTGTTCACTCTCATCTATTCCCTAAACATATGTAGATCATTTACCAATTCTCAGTCATCTGTTCATTTACCCATTCCCTTAACCTATGTTTCATAATTTTTGCAGCAACGAAAAACCTGATGTTAGTTTAAATATCTAAACCCTTTTGGATTTTCAGAGCCAAATAAAAATGATGTCCGGGGATGGTTGAATATTATTTTTCATGATCGTTTTTTTCTTATTCTTTTCTAAGTATCAATTATTATGTCTGTGTGAAAGTCCAGCTCGTCAATATTTTCACATCCTGAAGCTACTGGGGTGAAAAGAGAATCACAATTCAATTTTCGCTTCGTTTGCTGCATTTTGATCCTGTCCAATAGAAGATTACTCCAAGCATCATATATATATATATATATATATATATATATATATATATATATATATATATATATATATATATATATATATAATCTTTCTTTTATACATGGGCGCCGGTTTCCACGTTCCCAAGGTAGCTCTTGGAACAGAAAAAGACTAAGGACTCATTTGCTCACATCCATTCTCTAGCTGTCAAGTGTAATGCACCGAAACCACAGCTTCCAATCTATAACCAAGTTCCACAGACCCTTCCATGGTTTCACGCGGCTGCTTTATATGCCTTGCTTCGGTCCAATGAGAGCATTTCGCCCCCTGTGTACCACATCCATACCAATTCATTCTATCCCGTGCATGCCTCTCACCCTCCTGCATATTTAAGCCCTCGAGCACTCAAATTCTTTTTCACATATATATTTGCACGTGTGTGTGTGTGTGTGTGTGTGTGTGAGAGAGAGAGAGAGAGAGAGAGAGAGAGAGAGAGAGAGAGAGAGAGAGAGACCTCAGCACAATGCGAACAGAGATTCTGACCATCACAAACGCCAGCATTCTCGAGAAAATTTTGTAAATATCTCCCTCCAATACCAAACGCGTCTCCTCTTTACCCTTGACAAACACATTCACATCACACTCTCGAACGCCACTCGCCTCTGACCAGACTTCTGTGGGTTATGGTAGGAACCAGGGTTAAGGGGGCTTGACTGGTGGAAAGAGAGAAATAAAAACGATGTAAAAAGATGACATTTCAAACCCAGAAAATGAGCAAGACCAACACATTCTTCTTCAGACACAGGGAAAACGGAATAATGAAGAGAGAGCACAAAGCTCAAATTGCATACTTGAGGAATTCGAGAATTACTGTTTTGCAGGAAACATTCTCGTGGTGACGTTTTCACACGTGTGCAGTATCTATCTAAAGTATTCAAAGAGTTCGTGTGTATGCTATCAGTTTTTGATTGATGTCAAAGCAATTTCAGCCAGTCTGATGGTGTTATTCTACATAATTCTAATATCTATTGTTATAGATTTGAGAACAATTCCGTTTGGGTTATTTGATATGTATATTTCAATAGTATATGTATATATATATATATATATATATATATATATATATATATATATATATATATATATATATATATATATATATATATATATATATCTCACATGAATCAGCCACCAGCGCTGTATCATCAGCGAACAACAACTGACTCACTTCCCAAGCTCTCTCATCCCCAACAGACTTCATACTTGCCCCTCTTTCCAGGACTCTTGCATTTACCTCCCTAACAACCCCATCCATAAACAAATTAAACAACCATGGAGACATCACACACCCCTGCCGCAAACCTACATTCACTGAGAACCAATCACTTTCCTCTCTTCCTACACGTACACATGCCTTACATCCTCGATAAAAACTTTTCACTGCTTCTAACAACTTGCCTCCCACACCATATATTCTTAATACCTTCCACAGAGCATCTCTATCAACTCTATCATATGCCTTCTCCAGATCCATAAATGCTACATACAAATCCATTTGCTTTTCTAAGTATTTCTCACATACATTCTTCAAAGCAAACACCTGATCCACACATCCTCTACCACTTCTGAAACCGCACTGCTCTTCCCCTGCTGGTGACTGAGTTTGGTAAAGTGTGTGGAAGAAGAAAGTTAAGAGTAAATGTGAATAAGAGCAAGGTTATTAGGTACAGTAGGGTTGGGGGTCAAGTCAATTGGGAGGTGAGTTTGAATGGAGAAAAACTGGAGGAAGTGAAGTGTTTTAGATATCTGGGAGTGGATCTGTCAGCGGATGGAACCATGGAAGCGGAAGTGGATCATAGGGTGGGGGAGGGGGCGAAAATTTTGGGAGCCTTGAAAAATGTGTGGAAGTCGAGAACATTATCTCGGAAAGCAAAAATGGGTATGTTTGAAGGAATAGTGGTTCCAACAATGCTGTATGGTTGCGAGGCGTGGGCTATGGATAGAGTTGTGCGCAGGAGGATGGATGTGCTGGAAATGAGATGTTTGAGGACAATGTGTGGTGTGAGGTGGTTTGATCGAGTAAGTAACGTAAGGGTAAGAGAGATGTGTGGAAATAAAAAGAGCGTGGTTGAGAGAGCAGAAGAGGGTGTTTTGAAATGGTTTGGGCACATGGAGAGAATGAGTGAGGAAAGATTGACCAAGAGGATATATGTGTCGGAATATATATATATATATATATATATATATATATATATATATATATTCTATTTTGTATACAATGAAAGCGGTGATACAAGCCTGCATTACGCACTACAATTATCGGTTCTCGTTTAAGAAATACTTTTCCTTCGATATCTCAATTGCAGGAGACGCGGATAATGGGAGCGAATCTGCACAGAGCGTTTCTTTACGATAATGAAAATATGTTATGAAACGGACCAATTACGACGAACAGACGGTGTGACGCCATTAAATGCTTTTGACGGAAGTTATGACTGAGAAAAGTAAGGTTACGTCTCTCTTTTCTCCTTTAACAGTGACAGCTTTGAGAAAAGTGCGAACCTTTTTCCAGATTTGGTTATAAAGCCCCAGTGGAAGCGGAAAGTAAAGGGGACTGAGCACAGAGCCTTCGAGAAAGAATGGTAGAGCAAGGAGTGAGGGACAACCTCCAGCGGGACGGGACGTGGAATGCCCTGCAGACTTGAGAGACAAAGAGTTGAGCACGAACGGATCATGAGTGGGGCTTGGAGGGTATAGAACAGGACAAAGCATAAAGCCTCAGGGTGTTCAGTGCGAAAATGAGGGAGGTCATGGAAAAGCCATGGATCGCGTGAAACAGGGCAGATCATAGGGTGTCCCGGAGACTGTGAAGCAGGACAAGGCATGGAGTTTCCTGGAAAGTGTGAAACAGGGCAAGGCATCGATTGTCCTGGAAAGCGTGCAAAGAGTAACCTGGAAAGTGTGAAACAGGCCAAGGCTAGGAGTAACCTGTAGTGTGTACATAAGGCAGAGCAGAGTGTGCCCTGGAAAGTGCGAAACAGGTTAGGGCATGCAGTCACCCACAGTGTTTGAAACAGGGTAAAGCACGGAATACCCTCTGGAAATGAGGAACAGGACGGAACACGGAGGACCCTGAAGAATGTAAGGTATAGCAGGGTATGGAAGAGCCTTACATGGTGTGGAAAAAGGCTACAGAAGGCTTGGAGAATAGTGGAAAGGCCGCAACTAGAGTAGATGTAGTGTCCTAACTACATCAGTGGCAAGGCCCTAGCTGGAGTAGTTGTACATGCCTTTCAAGGGCTCTCTATCTACTCTCAACTACACCAAAGGTCACCTAACCTTGTACCTGGAAGCTACTACCCAAGGTGCAGTTAATCCACAAAGTCTGTCTGACCCCATACCGACTACTTTACCACGGACAAACTTCAAGGGAACGTGCACCCTAGGTAAGATATTACCTTCATTACCGGCCCCCATATGTAAGACTACCAAATGTAAACCATTCCTCTTTTTGTTCCTTATGTTTTGCGTTGTATCATCCCGAAGAACTCTGAACGAAGATGGGCAGTGTTTGTGTGCCCGAAACGTCTCATATATTTGTGAAACAAAGTGAAAATGAATATAGGACGTTTAAGTCGAACTTTATCTAACGAAGCGAAACGTATCGTGAAAAAAAAAAGACAACAGACAGCTTGATATGGTTGAATATGCAATGGTCTTAAACAGACAGTAGACACACACACACACACACACACACACACACACACACACACACACACACACACACACATATATATATATATATATATATATATATATATATATATATATATACAAAGAATACTGAGGGACGTGAGAATTTATCCATTTGTTTATTGAATTAGATTATTCATTTTTTTTCGCACGACAGTTCTCTGCTGGAAATGGTGGTACTGGAATTCTTTCCAGTTATTCCAAAAGGAAAACGGTGTCCCGTTATTCTGTTTGCTTTGCTACCATGTTTGTGAACAAAATTGGTGCAATTGGTCAATCAAATGCAGCTACTCCATTAAAAGTTTTTTTTTGGAAGGGGGGGGCAATTGGATTTCTATTCCAAGCAATGAAATAACGAGACAGAAAAAAAAAAAAACTGACTGACAGACAGTAGACAGAATTCACACAATGCTTGTACAATGCCACCTAACCTTAGAATCCCCCTGCTACAAACCTCCTCCTCCTCCTCCTTTTCTACCGTCGAAGACTTTGCCGAAGAACTCGTCCTCAACTGACCACAAGAGAATGCACCGGGGGGGAGACGTGAGATGTGGCGGGCCTGTGTGGTGGCTAGACCTGTCCTATTGTCGGGTTTTAACTTAATACTCACTAAATATCACCGCCGCTTGACGCTAACAGCTTCGCCATTAAGTATCGCATGAATTGCAACCCGCACTAACTCACCCCAAGCGATAATGCCAGTCTTCTTTATGTTTTCCTTTTGCCTGGAGCCTCCTCCGCCCGGCCTCGTACGGAAACACCAGCTGGGAACAAGGAGGACGGGCGGGTAGGGGGGGATTACGCCCACTTGGCCCTTACCAGACTCCGAGTCTAGCCTTTGGGAACCACCATTAGTCCCTGAGCAGACTCCACTCGGCCACTGGGAAACGCCGATCGGTCTTTAACAAACTTCATTCGACCACTGGAAAACATCAGTTCGTCCTTAGAAGACTCCAGTCTAGCCCTTGGGAAACATCATACGCCCTTTAGCAAACTCCAGCCGGGCCTTGGATACACCCTACGGCCCATAACAATCTCCAATCTCAGACCTTGGAAAACGTGAACCGACTGGCTCTTGGTAAGTACCATTTAACCCTAGGGACACGTCATTTGACCTTTAATACATTCCAGCACGCCCTTGGGGAAACACCTGCATGCCTTTGGGACACACCAGCCTGCCCTTGGGAAACACCTGCATGCCTCTGGGACACACCAGCCTGACCTTGAGAAACACCAGTCCGCCCTCGGAAGACTCCGGTCTGCCTAAGAGAAAAAACACCAGCCAAGGGATAAAAACGCTCCATCATTCAGCACTGAAATGATAACGATCTTATGAAAGGTTCGTATAACACTGGCGCGTGTGAGTACGTGAAGCCTTGGCTTGTTATCATGCTTCAAAGGCCTGCATGGATGACCTTTAAAGACTTATCTAAACTATGGCCGCTGTTATCAAGACGTTCGTCTTGCAGAATGAGTGTGGCTTAACCTAACCTCGACTCACACACACTATAGATGGCTTGAAGGACACCAACGAAAAGGAGAGACATGTGCCAGGAATCCACTGGTCTCAAATGGTTTTCAACACCACCTTCTTCAGGAGGATAATGCTATCAGTCTTCATTGCCACTAGATACTGACCCATTTGTCACACAGATAACACAGGTTATTTGGTGAGTCTCTTAGTTATCCTCTGTACGTGCTGTCTTCATTAATGGCGAAGACAAGCAATCTTAACTATAAGATGTTTAATATATATATATATATATATATATATATATATATATATATATATATATATATATATATATATATATATATATATATATTACGTGTGGAGCCCCAGTTTTTCTCATGTCATAATCATATTAGGAAACCAGACGTGCGTCAGCATACGATGCAGGTTACATTAACTGTACACCGAGCGAGCGAGCCAGTCGCTTGAACGCTTTTTGCCGGGCGAAGTCACAAACGAGAGAGAGAGAGAGAGAGAGAGAGAGAGAGAGAGAGAGAGAGAGAGAGAGAGAGAGAGAGAGAGAGAGACCTCAGACGAGGATTTCCCACGAGGCAGGTGCGTAATGCGCAGAGTCAGCCACCCACTTAAGACAGACGGAAAGACATACAGACAGACGAAATGAATGAAACCACACGTGAATAAAAACACAGCCTCCAACAAGACCAGTGTGGGACGTGGTGGAAGAAAAACGGCACATGCGCAGCCCGGACCTCGCCGATGGTATGTGTCTGAAATCAACTCAGACAATGAGGTTAGGCAGTGTGTCTTCTACAGATCCTGTGGTGTTACACCCAGGACTATTATGCTTTAGTGGCGCTATTATCCTCCTAAGCTGGTGCTCGATTCCATTCTCGCTGCCGACACACTCTTGAACAATTTCGATAGCATGTTTTCCTTTCATCACCGTGAAGCAGATTCCAACAGATATAGTTATTCCAACGTGGCAAATAATTATTTCTGGAAACAAAAAAAAAATTATATCACCAAATTTTACGTTCCTCTAAAATCAAATTACTATTATATATATATATATATATATATATATATATATATATATATATATATATATATATATATATATATATATATTTTTTTTTTTTTTTTTTTTATACTTTGTCGCTGTCTCCCGCGTTTGCGAGGTAGCGCAAGGAAACATATATACATATATACATATATACATCAGTGCTAGGAACTGTTAATTCTTTTAAAACGTAGATCAATTTCTTTTTTTTTTCTTTCCTCTCACATATTTCAGTCTATTTTCAGGACCCCCCCGTAACCTTGAACAGAGAGCCAGCAAAGGCAAGGGGCGGCCTAGAGATAAGGGCGTGGTCAAACTCGGGCGAAGAGTGGCCGCCGAAGCCCCAGCTTGTACACGTAGGCATCAACACCTTTTTTTTCCCCTCCCTCCCTCCACTCCCTCCACTCCCTCACCCCTGGGGGGAGGGGGGGCACAGAGCCGCCGTCGTCGTCTCGTGTATAAGGAAATATCACATGGCAACAGGATGTCGTGTCTGTGAGGCGTTCGAACCGTTCACTCCAGCTTGAACCCTCCCTCCAGGGGGTTTAATTATGTGGCTTTGACACTTCTGGTGGCGTCAACCCAAGGTTGAGAAATTCAGCTGGAGAGACTTGAGATAACGTACAGAGTCCTAGATATATATATATATATATATATATATATATATATATATATATATATATATATATATATATATATATATATATATGTACAGGAAATACCTCTATCCAGCACCTGATTTGATGTTCCCATTACCCTCCCCAGTGCGCGAGATATGATTGGAATTTTCAGGGAACCTTTGATCTTAATCCAGCTGTGCTGAGGTACGAGTTAGACGAGGTACTTGCAGGCATCCAAGAGTGTAGCTGTAAAGCTAGCCAATAAGAAATATTTCTCAAGTGTATACCCTCCCATTAACAGAAATCATTTAATGTTAAATAAATCATGAGTTTTAGATCACAGATTCCTGTAATGGTGAGCGATATCAAGCATTAGGTTACTGTAACACTGGACGTAAAAATGGGGAGAATTTTGCTTACTCTGTTTCCTCATACGTCATTAACTGCAATGAAAAATGAAAATGGGAAAGGTGTGTATGGTCGAAGTCTAACGTATACTGACGTAATCATTCTGTTCTATAGATGGTGGAGAGAGAGAGAGAGAGAGAGAGAGAGAGAGAGAGAGAGAGAGAGAGAGAGAGAGAGAGAGAAGGCATTCTTGCTTATATGTTTTGGGTATATTAACACCCTTATCCACATCACCACACCGCGATGGTTATAGGTTGGGTAGTGATGAGTGTAGGCCGATGAGTATGGGCTGGGAAGTGATGAGTACGAGCTGGGAAGTGATGAGTATAGGACAGGAAGTGATGGGTATGGGCTGGGAAGTGATGGGTATGAACCAGGCCACGACCAACAGGAGGTACAACCCATCTCCAGAGACCATATGGGCATTCATCCACCCCTTCCATGTCTCAGGCTTTCTACCACTTGTATCCCCACCTTCCAACACCCACCTTGATACACACACGCAACCCATAGAGAAAAAGCGGCTCACCTTGCCACTCCTATCTACCGTGGATGCCAGTGCGTCTGCGGCAGATATGAGGCCGAGCCAAGACGCCGGACGCGCTCAACGCTAAAACGCCGGGCGTTGAGCGCGAGGTTAACGACATCGTCTCATAGAGGCCTTGCAATCTAGCATTTCGCACCACAGCGAGAGAATCCCACCGCCGCCCCATGCCTGCTGCAAGCGTGGCAGGACCCACCCCTAACCACCCCCCACCTCTTTGGTCGCCTTACATCACGTGCTTGAAGAAAGAGAGAGAGAGGGGAAAGAGAAGCAGAGAGAGAGAGAGAGAGAGAGAGAGAGAGAGAGAGAGAGAGAGAGAGAGAGAGAGAGAGAGAGAGAGGCAACAACTGGCGTGGGACGGCAGGTGGTGCTCCTCCACCTTGACTATAACATATTTGGACTACGTGGGGGGAAAAAAAAAGAGAGCAAGGTGTTGCCACGTACCAGAGCAAATAGCAAAAGAGTACAATTTATATATGTATATATTGTCCGTTGCAGCCACGCCGTACGTTCCACGCCATACGATCTTTATTTCTTTTCTTCTGTTACTTGGTTTAGAGACCCTAAATCACTAGGGGAAGGGAAAAAGAATACTTTTCACTTCCCTAGTAAAAAAAAAAAAAAAAAAAAAAAAAAATGGCTTCCCAGTGTATGAAATCAGCCAAGGACAAGTCAGCAACCAGCTTTCCATTTCATTAATGGAACGCAGGTTCATCGTCGACTAACCTTTCTCCATATGAGATAGTGGAGAAAGTCATTGATACATATTTTCAACCTATATTTGTAATTTTATATATATATATATATATATATATATATATATATATATATATATATATATATATATATATATATGTGTGGGTGTGTGTGTGTGTGTGTGTGTGTGTGTGTGTGTGTGTGTGTGTGTGTGTGTGATTTTTTAAGTTCTTCCTAAATTCACCTTTCCATCTAGGACCCTGGTCATGGACAAAAGTCTTCAACGAGGACAGTCCTGAAAACTAAGACAAGAGAAAGTTAAATCCTTAAGAGTTTCGAAGGAAGTGGAGACACTGTCTTTCAGAACAAAGTAGGCCGTAGCTCCTTGGAAAGACTTAAGGATGAGGCGAGTTCTAAAGCTCAGCGATGTAAGGAAAGAAACAAACATCACAGTCCAAATATGACGCAGTGGCTTGCCGGGTATCAAACGGAGGAGGGCACATAAGTAGCCAGTTCTTGGAAATCAGAACACACAGAGTAATATGTGTAGAAGTGAGAAAGAAAACCAAGCCTGACATTAAGGTAAGAAGGTCAAGTCTTAAGGTCATACTGAGAAGCTGATAACGTCGCTTTGGACTCGACTCCGTCAGATATCAATTGAGCTGGAGCCTTCGCTTGATGTGAGAGCAGCACTCCATCCACGAACGGACGAATGAGGCCTTTGAGTAATTGGACAAAGTCTTCAGAGGAGAAGAATGTCTGGCACCTGAACATGTTAAAAGTTTTCCTTTTATTCTAAATCAGATTTCCCCTTGCAGGAACACACCATGTTCAATCCGCGCTTTCCAGTCTTTTCTATTCATTTGAGGTTCTTATCATCATATGATTACTAGCCTCTGGTGTTCTGTTTTTTATCCATATTCTTATCATATTCTTCACATTCTTTATCTGTCTCCCTCAACTCGTCCCTCTACCATAGACGGCGTTTCTTCATGTTTCCACCCATCCCACCTCGATCCCAATAGTTTCCTCGGCATTTTACAGATATCTCTTAAAAGTTTTCCAATCCTTCGACTTTCCATCCCATCTCCCTACCAATAGTTCTCCTTTTTTTTTTTCTTCTTTTTTTTTCTTCTCCATCCTTCCTCTTCGTTGTCTCGTATCTTTAAGAGTTTCACCTTAAATATCACTTCCATGTTTTCAATCTAGGCTCATATTCTGGGAGCAGTGACGAATGGTCTGCAGTCAGTGTCCAGGAATCATTCTGGCTTTAACATTTCCAAACAGTCGTCATAAGTTTTAATGCAATTAGGTACTGACTATTCTTCTTAATCCGTTCACTCTTCCTATTATTCCGTCTGTATCTCGCACTCATTTGCGCCTCTAGGTTTAAAGTTACCCATCACGATCTTCAGTCAAACCATTTACAAAAGTCTCCGCCAAAGGACAGGATATCGATCGATTTTCCACTCCTGCACCTCGATCTTCCTCTCCTTCACCTCGATCTTCCTCTCCTACACCCCGATCTTCCTCTCCTACACATCGATCTTCCTCTCCTACACCTCGATCTTCCTCTCTTACACCTCGATCTTCCTCTCCTACACCTCAATCTTCCTCTCCTACGTATCGATCTTCCCCCATAGACTCGCTAGGCCTTTCGCTGGGATTCTGGGTCAAGGACTTTGTATCATCCGACTGTCTATAGCCACCTCAAGGCTAAACAATTTGCCAAGCCAATTTCCGGGCAGACAGACTGGCTGGCTGGCTGGGGTCAAGCCACTGCAAACGTTTCAAGGTTGCACGCTTCCTTGTCTTAATGAAACGAGGCCCCAAAATTAGTGTGTGTGTGTGTGTGTGTGTGTGTGTGTGTGTGTGTGTGTGTGTGTGTGTGTGTGTGAGAGAGAGAAAGAGAGAGAGAGAGAGAGAGAGAGAGAGAGAGAGAGAGAGAGAGAGAGAGAGAGAGAGAGAGAGAGAGAGAGAGAGAGAGAGAGAGAGAGAGAGAGAGAGAGACGCAGATAGACTAACAGGTATATATTCCACCTTTAATTCCAAGCTTAGTTCAAAGTACCGGTTGATAGGGAGTGTGTCAGATGACGAAGAGAATATCATCAAAGATTTAATGTTGGCTGATGATGCGTGCAAAGTGTTTTTCAGGAAGAGGTACATAAAGCAACATGTGATTTCCTCTTCTCTTTTTTTGTATCAGACTACCTCTCCCGTCCTAGCGAGGTATCATCAGGAACGAACGACCAATGACCACATTTACATACATCCAATCTCTACTTGTCATCTCTATTGTACCATAACTGAACCACACAGTCCACAGGCAAGCCCTACAAATTATCCATGGTTTATCTTGGCCGCATCATATATACCCCAATTCAGCCCACTGACAGCATATCGCTCCCCATATCTAATACCGGTCCAGTTCATTCTTTCCAATGCACGCCTCTGGCCCTCCCGAGTGTTCAGGCCCTTGTACTATTAAACCTCCTTCACGGCATCCTCTCATCTCCATCTTGGTCCTCCCCTTTCCCTTTGCTCCTTCCGCTTGTAACACATAGATGCTCTTAGCCAGTCCGTCTTCGTTAATCCTCTCTGTATGATCCAGAGATTTCGACAAACCCTGGCGGGCGCTTTCAGTCAGAAAGCATTTACTTGCTATACCTTTCTCTGACGCTGTCATTCCTCTGGCATTTCATTGCCAAAGCGTTCACTCTCTTCCTTTCCTTAGCCTTCAAGCCGAAGACTCACATCTATATAACACCGCAAGGACAACAGTACCCCATCAAACGTAACCCCTGGGTACTGGCCTCTCCCTCCACTCTCACCTTAATGCATCCAAGACCTTAGTCCCTTAATTCATGATGTGACACTTTAACTCCCATGTTTTCATCCGCCGTTGAGTCATCTCCCAAGCATCACTTCCCTTAAGTCCTCTCCATATAAACTTAGGCTCAGGGCATCATGCAGACGTCGAACTTGACCTATCAACAATAGTCACCACCTTTCTGGTGGTTATAGGAATATGCTGAACAAAACACAGCATTTGAAATCGTTGAAAGAAATACAGTAGATAAAGTGAGTGACGAAAGTATACGACTATCTGCTCGTTTCACTCACGATGAAAACTAATGCAGGATACTAAAAGAGCAAACTAAGCATTTAGTTTTACAGATCACTGGATATGCTCCCATTAAACATTCTCGCAAGTCGAGGAAAAGCTGCGTCTGTTCTTGATTTTGCACTGATGAAGGATGGTGCAACTAAATGACGAAAGCTATCTTCAAATATCGTTGTGATGAATGTGAGAATATGGGTCGTCGAGATGCGGGTTCCTGATGCTCACTGCTAACAAAGAGGATCATCGCCTTGGAAACGCCAGAATAATATAACAAAGGGTAGATTCCAATTCCAGGTTTGCGTTTCAACTCATGCCGATCCAGGTCGTATGTAATACGGCTTGATTAATCCAGTGATCTTATTAGGTTCAAGTCGGTGGGCTGAGCGAAATGCTCATCTCATTGTTATTGCTCATCACCCTGGAGGTAACAAGTGCCTGGTGTGCCGCCAAGTTCCCCCGAATGCCATGGAGATATTCTCTACTGTTTACGTCGGTCGGTTGGTTCTTTCGGGGATTTTCTTTCACGCTTATCAACTGCTATGGATCATTAAGGCCGATAACGTCGATCTGGAGCAAGTGGTAAAAATAACTTGAAAATACGTTTTCTTCGGGTGTTCAAGATGGCTCTCTGACCATTAAAGCTCTCATGCATTTATGATCCTTACCAACGTTCCAATCTACAATAAACGGAAGTTTTGGATCTTACTGCAAATGGAAAATTCTTCGGTACACCTTATGAATATATTGTCAGTCAGGTTTTCAGACACTTAAGCTGACCTCAGCGTGGTTATCTAATCTCTGAAATAACTATAAAGTATCGAATATCTTACACATATCTTACATGTAACTTAGTCGATGAAAGAGGAACTTGTACTCAAAAAAGTAACTCCCACTTTCTGGAGGCGTTTCCCACAGCGTGTGTTTTCCCAGTGGATGTATCTACATGCCTCGGTTTGAACCCTTCGAGAAGGAACATCAAACCTCAAAGATTTCCAGAATACAAGGAGAGAAACAGGCTCTCCAAGACGCCGTGATTTCAAAGGGAAAAACAATCATGATAGTGAGACCTGTGATCGACAGGTGGGAACGTTCGTTGCATCTGTTCTCAGGTTTATCACCGGATCAGCGAAGTCACTAAAACTGGTATAAGTGGCTTCGAAATAAGTGCTAAACTATAAGGAAAAGAAATCCAATCCCTGGCATTTAGTCCTCAGGACACAGACATGTAATACGATGGTATGAATAATGCAGACATCTGAGTACTCGTATCCAGAGCACATGTACTCACACATCACACACTTCATGGTATAAGCAAGAAGAAACATCTGTACCATTTACTTACACAGTCTCCATGACGTCTATGGAGCAACATATCACCGCATCTGCTCCCAGATACCTACTACCACATCTGTGGTACATGTGTCCTGACTCGGCAAAAAAAAAAAAAAGAGGGGGGGGGCCATCTAAGGCATCTTTTTTTCTCTCTCTTGATAGCCTTGGTACTGATGAAGATGCCAAGAAAACTGGTAGCTTGAATCTCTCAATGTAAAGCAGGTAAGGATGAACCGTACCATCCCTTGCATAAACACATGGTAATTAACGCAACGTAGACCTTGAGAAAACAATAAGATTCCAAGGGCAATTGAGGGGGCAACTACGATAAGAAAAAAGAAGAAAACGGTACAAGAGTCTTAAGAAAAACTCCTGACGTACGACTGTAGTTTTTACCCCAAATCTTCACCATTTTCTTTTCCCACTCAGAATTATGATTAAACACGTCAGACACACGACCACACTGAGAACCAATGTCACCATCTTTTTACAAAAGTCGCTACGACGAAGTCCAAGTTGACAGACACCAGGAGAGACAGAGTCTCAAACCAGGACTCGAACACCGATTCCACCATCGTTACTCTCAGAGGCAGAGAACTCGTGGAATGGTCATGGGTAAAGAACCTCATCTGGGCTCGAGATCATCCACGGGTTATATAATGGTATGATACATATGCTCCGCATTGCAAACCCCTACACCCGGACAGCTCCCTGTGATCTTATCGCTTCCTACTTGCCTTCGAGGTCTTTATGCATCTCTTCTTTTTTTTCCTACCTTACGGCAAGACAGGTTTTGTCTCCGCAACCAGTGTGACAGTCAAGACCGTCTGGTGTCGAAAAACTAGTATGGCGTGTTGATATAGACGGCCCCCGCGCCACAGCCTCCAGTCTGTTGGATGGTACTCAAACGCAAGTCTCGTCTGAGAAGGTGGAGTCCGCATGTCATCGAAGACACTTCGCAACAACGCGTTGTCTGGATACGGGAGTAACCATCAGCGATTCGTTCTCTCTCAGCGATGAGACTTTTTCTTGTACCCGTTATCCATTCACGTAAAGGGTATCGAGTCCTGTCTTTGTGGTTAACCCTGAGTGGGAGGGGGTGGGGGGAATAACTACGTGTCTTGGCATTGAAATCAAAGGCTTTAAGAATTGGGTTTACAGCCAGTTGACAAAGAGGGAAGAGAAGGGGTTTAGGGTATTATTCTACGTATGACCGAACTCGACACAGTTCGATTTGAGCACCTGAACACTTGACCCTGTACAGCAGACACGCAGGTGATATATAATTCATATATAACGATATGTGATGTAAACACAAAACCATTTCCCGGGGAGGTAAAGCCCCAACAAGATCCGTCAGGCACATTAACGTACAACACCAACAAAACATAAAATATATTCTGGCGGTGTTTTACATGTCGTATAACCAGCTTGGCTTGCACCAACACAGAATAGCAAGCACTCTTAGCTTGTAACTCCTGATGGTTCAGACATTTAACCAATACTTGGAGATAAAATACTGACAATAAATCATACCTAATATATATGTATATATATATATATATATATATATATATATATATATATATATATATATATATACCTCGCTAATGCGGGAAATGGCGAATAGTTTGAAAGAAAGAAAAAAGATATATATATATATCCCTTCTTACAGAGGACACATAGTGTTCTGTGTTCTTTTATTTTTCTCTTCTCAGCAGTCGAGGTCTTGGATCATTCCTTCATTTTGAGGCCAGCTGACTTGAAACTTGGTAATCACGTACCATTTAATTTTTTTTGGGGGGAAGGGAAGGGTGCGCGATTAGTAAGCCACATCCTACAACTCCTACGAAGGAATGGATCCATCCAGGGAACTGCTGAACCGTATGTTCCCTAAAAAAAGCTTCGAAGTGTGAACGATGGCAGAAGTGTCATGCCCTCCGAACATCTGTGAACTAACCTTCCCGCTTTCTGAGGTGTCTTCGTGATCAAGGAATGAGCAATGACGCCCTATGAAGATACTGACGACTTGGGATGAAATGAATGAGAATAGGGCAAACAAAAAGGGCGAGACTTGATGTACGAATACGAGCTGGAAAGACGACCACTGTGAAGTAATAAACGTGCAAAAGATTCCCTGGAAAAGATTGTTTTTCTTTCTATCTCCAATTATCTGAGATACTTATCTCCCTAGTATTCATATCTCCATCTCCTTAACCATGACCAATACCGTAGCATTTCCATGATGACTAAGCGATATTTACGTGTCCTATCTGTAATTTTCACATCCCTGTACACACTAATCTTCACATCCCTTTCCACACTGAATTTCATACTCCTATTCACCCGCGTTCTAATAACCAAATAACCCAAAACTCAACATTCTTTTCATACCAATTGCTACTGGAGAATTCCTTCGCCCCTCACATAACCCATGTCCACCTCCCAGCAACCCTGATAACACGTCTCTTTCCATTTTTATGAACCTTTATTATGATGCACCACATCCTCTTCGATACGATCGCTTCCTTGATTAATTGTCTGCTGTATTCCATTAACACGTACACCACCACGATAATCTATGGCGGGCCGCTCCCGTAAAACCAGTTGCGTCTATGGTCGCTGATACATATGGCTTTTCTCCTCTTCAAAGTAAGTCTCTGTGGCAATACGGTCCCTAACTCAACCCTCCTCGCTGTCGAATTTAGAGATATCTAATTCCCTGGAGCAACACAGCATCGGCAAGCTGACAAAAATGAGATGAGAATAAGCAGCCATACATTCCAGCCAACTGGAAGCGTATAAGCAGAAACCAATAACATTAGGGGCCATAAAAGAGGAAAAATAAGATCGTTTCAACTGGAAGACTACGACGAGCTGGTGCTGGAATGGGAGTACGGGACAAAGCAATATAATCTAATGAACGAACAAAAAGATACTCTACGAGTAAAGCACAGACACAACGATGGAATCCACCTACAGGAAACACAAGTGACAGTACGTTAAGAATAAGTGAGGACTGAATATTACGAGTGTCAGGTGCCATCAGACACTAGGATCATCCAAGTGACGCTAACCATTTTTTTCAGAGATACGAAAGAACGACAGCATTCATAAGCAGAAGACTGCTAGAGGCAACTACAGAAGCGAGCTACGTAGAATCGGAGTAATACTTGAACCTATTAGTAGTACAGTAAGAATAACAGGATCGAGAGCAGTTCCCTACCTCCTACCGGTCATTATCAAGGATAGCTCGTCTAGGATCCTTACGGTAAGCTATGGATCTCATCCCTGTTCATCCTAGGATTCTTATTCCGGTTGGCAACAGGTGGACAAACCAGAGAATGGCTCCTGTTAATGTGGGACTCGCCCCGGAGGATAAACATCCGAGCTCCTTTGTCCAAGCCATGGGCATCGCTCTTCACAACAGACGTCGCATGACTTAAAAATACCAATGACCAGGTGATCTACTTTTTTTTCCCCCCCGGTCACCACTCCCACTTTGTATCGGACAAGATCCAAGACACGAATGATGATCTAACTGTTTACCCCCGAAATTCACGAAAAAAAAAACAAGAGATTCAATCAACCATAAGACACAGGTGTTCTCAAGGCCATCCACTTAATTTGACTACAGTTAGTTAATCGGCGGCCAATTTTTTTTTTTTTTTTCTCAGCAAGTTTTCGCCCAGTCTCTCCTGCCAGTCGCCCAGTGGCATTTGGTCATCAAGACGGAGCTAATCCTTATCGCAGACCTTAGGAAATGGTCGATCAAATGAGTCCCCTGGCTTTAGCCGGCGTAAACGTATGTATTGAGTTCATGGGACGGCCTTGATTAGGGCATTCAGCTTCCCGTGCCGTCTCAGCTACTATATAAAATACTCGTACCATATGAATATGATCTAATACCTCCAATGTGTATCTCCAATCAATTGATGAATAATCCTTTCACCAAGATATGATTGGTCGAGTAGGATCCTCAATTACATGAGTAGAATTACGAGATTATGGATTCCTTTCGAAATATGCTTGCGTGTCAGTAGCATAATCAAGTTCGCTAACGATGGAATCACTTAGGTATAAATCATCAAGATGGTATGCGTTTGATGAGGGTAGAAAAAGAGAATCGTAAAAAATACATAGGATCGAATTCCATCGGAATTCAGCTGAGCTCAGATTATAAATTTCCACGACGCAACTGAAAAACGATAAGAAAACTGTCATTCGATGTTAATACCAAGTTTTGACGAGAGTATTTTTGTATGTGTATGTATACATGGGTGTGTGTAATTGACCTATTCGTTAAACATACGTGGAAAGAGCCATTTCTTGAGTTTCCTTTAGTATCGTACAACTAATTCTTTTGACTTTCTTTATACTGTCCACATTCACAATTTCATCATTCACTGGACTACTATGCACATCCATTCATTACTCATATACTACCAAAGTACTTCTTTACTTCTTTCTATCAAAATTCTAGCTTAATATCATGTTATAGCTTATGGCTCTTCTGTCTTTGTATCTTTTGAGAAACTCGTCACAGTTGACGTCACAAAACTGGCTCACTAAAAACTTAAAAGATGGTGTTCAAATTACCTCTTACGCTTCTCTCTTCCGTGGTGGACAAATCTGGGGACCTTAACCTCTCTGTTTAACTACACATTCTTGCTTCTGATACCAATTTCAGTACCATCTTTTGCACCTTCTCTGTTAGTTCTTTGTGCTCTCCTAAAGAGCGGAGACCAAACTTGTGAAGCACATTCTAGTTTCGGCCTTATATATACGATACAAAACGAATGCTGCACAGTTCCTTATCTCTGTACACAAATGATAATCTAATGTACGACTGCAGACGGCCTGTCTCCTATATTGTTCCGGCAATAGGGTTAGTACAATGTCCACGGCAAGTCACCCATTCACACGCAGATTTCTGTAGATTATTCACAGATGGATCTTATTGCTATCGAGGTCGCCTTCTTTCAATGTGGTGCCACTCTCAAGTACTTCTCCGTGTTCAGTGTCAACAACCCGTGAAGTACAGTCGACTAAATAAACCGGCAGACCGGTTGTGTAAATAGGAATATCAAAGGGCCCCGGGTTCGATAATAATCGCGTCCATACACAGGCAAGGAGGAGGGGAGATATACCTTATCTCCCGCATCTGATCCACGTGCCTCGGAGGACAGCACTATTGATAACACGTGTTCCGCTTGGATGACAGCTTTACTGGTCCCGAACAGCGTGTAGCCAGCCCGACGTAGGGGTGGCCTGGATTGACGCCACGCGCTCGCCTGGAAACCTGAGCACGGGAAACGGTCAGCTTTATACAATCCTTATATGTATATATATATATGTATATTCCTTACGCTACTTCGTTAACGTGGGAGACGGCGGTTAAGTATAATAGAAAAAAAAAAAAAAAAATATATATATATATATATATATATATATATATATATATATATTTTTTTTTTTTTTTTTCAAACTATTCGCCATTTCCCGCGATAGCGAGGTAGCGTTAAGAACACAGGACTGGGCCTTTGAGGGAATGATCCTCACCTGTCCCTCTTCTCTGTTCCTTCTTTTGGAAAATTAAAAAAAAAAAACGAGAGGGGAGGATTTCCAGCCCCCCCGCTCCCTTCCCTTTTAGTCGCCTTCTAAGACACGCAGGGAATACGTGGGAAGTATTCTTTCTCCCCTATCCCCAGGGATATATATATATATATATATATATATATATATATATATATATATATATATATATATATATATATATATATTTAATCCCTGGGGATAGGGGATTAAGAATACTTCCCACGTATTCCCTGCGTGTCGTAGAAGGCGACTAAAAGGGGAGGGAGCGGGGGCCTGGAAATCCTCCTCTCTCGGTTCTTTTTTCAATTTTCCAAAAGAAGGAACAGAGAATTGGGCCAGGTGAGGGTATTCCCTCAAAGGCCCAGTCCTCTGTTCTTAACGCTACCTCGCTAATGCGGGAAATGGCGAATAGTTTGAAAGAAAAGATATATATATATATATATATATATATATATATATATATATATATATATATATATATATATATATATAGTACACAAGTGGCGAGTGTACATAAGATGCAGGTAAAACCACAAGGAGACGGAGAATACGATGTGTCAAGCGCTTTCGTATAATTACATCGACAGGACTTAAACACAGATACAGGGAATCAGAATAGAATATCCCCGCCGCCACTGGGCGGGGCCGGCACATGAATTAAGAAACGGGTCACCCTCGACAGCTTCACCTCTCTCTCAAGTTACAAACTCAGTTTAACCTCTAGTCTTGGGAGCATTTAATCTTATTTTCAATAATAAAGCTATCGAATCTACTAAAACCAGCATTTGGATTCATATCAAAATCTCTACCATGTTTGATAAAGAGACGATTGAACACTAGCTCCATTATCGAGTTACTGTACTAACCTTAACACTGCTTCAGTCAATTTGATGACCAAAGTGACACACACATGCTGAGTGCATCATCATTGAATTTGGGATTAACTATGCGAAATGCTCTAAGAAATATTGACGAATTAATTGGACGAAAGCGCTTGACACTTCGTATTTTCCGAATCTTTGTGGTTATATATATATATATATATATATATATATATATATATATATATATATATATATATATATATATATAATAAACTGAACACATAAAATAGATGACAACGATTTACCTCAAGGCGTCAAAGTAAAGCAGAGTTCGACCCGTCAACGCCCAGAAGTAAATCGTAAGATATACATATATATATATATATATATATATATATATATATATATATATATATATATATATATATATATATTTGATGGGAACCAGAGGAAATCATTCATCGGCCAACTATGTATATTTTCTTCATCATGTCACACACTTCGATTTCACCATTTGAAATGGAGACAAACTCTACACTGCAAGCCGCGTAAATCAAGATGGAGGTTGAGGATCACTTCAATCAGCCCTGGCTTAAGGTACGAATCCATTTTTCCAGGTGGGATCCTACGCTGGATGTTACTGATGTAACGCTGGAAAAAGTAGATGACCGTCCTTGTGTCCTTGGCAGTTCCGATGAGCGAGTGGCCCAGCCCATGAAGAGTATTTTGAAGCGTTTTTCTCTTTCTTCTGCCAAAGGCGATCTGAAACCATGTGGCCCAGCCCAAGAAGAGTATTTTGAAGCGTCTTTGTCTTTCTTCTGCCAAAGGCGATCTGAACCAACTGAGACAATTCAGTCCTTGTAATGTAATTCCCTATACTTGAGGCTCAAAAAAAAGGTAATCTACTTCCTTAAATTTAAGATTTAGTAAACATTGTCAATCTAATTCCTTATAAGTGAGACTCTTTCGAGTCTCGTCCTCACACTGACGCCACTTCACAGCGCGTATAAAGGAGTTGACGGGAGAGGATGAGGACGCGTCTGCAACCCCACACAAGCTATCTGTCCCTCTTACAAGGGCAGATGATGGCACCTCCAAAGGGTGCTTCGAGGATCCGTTACTTCCTAAAGAAGTTGAGTGTTCTTTTTGCTGGGCAAAAGGCAAGGCTTCTCTCAAGACCATAAATGCCTTTAACTGTATCGAGCGATCCATCTGCTTCGCGTCGACACCACTCGGTTCGTATTGGTGGGCCATCTCTCCTGTGGAAGATCTACGTGGCGAGGAGAAGCCGAGACATGGCTCAGAGCAATAAAGGAATATGTGGAGGCGCATGGTTAAGCCTAGTTCGAGTAAGGAGGGATGAAACTTACATGCCATCCAGTGGAAAACTCTCCTCAATGGAAGAGTCTCTAAAACTGCTACGAGACGGGCTTTAAGGAAGACAAAAATACACCATTGCCGAGGCGATCATCTATCGGACGAGGGGTGTCTCAGTCAACCTTTATCTGGTCCAGTCCAATCTCTGGCTAAAAGAAATAGAAAATTGGACGTTCGTCCCAAACACTGAAACGTTGAATAAGTCCAGATCTCATCGCCCTGTTCGGCCGATAAGTATGCAGAGCAATTCCAGTCATCAGTTAAGTTCAAAGAAAAAGGTTGGAGGATGATCTTGGAATGCCATGGCAACACGAACGAACCACAAGACCCATCTCTGAGCCAGGCTTCCTTACGCTCGTCCGCCTTTGTCTAAAACAGAGGCTACTGAGCGCTTCTTCAAAAAAAATTAAAAAAAGGTAACTTCGATTTATCATTTGGGTTGGTGTGACACTGGCAAAGGCACAGTTACCATCTACAGAAGATGGTCCGACGGTAAAAAGGAACAGTCGTCATCATCATCATCTGTAGAAGATGGTACGACAGAAGGATATCTGGGCCAGCGTCTAAAAGAAGACACATGGCATCGCCATCATCCAATCCGGCCAGTTCTGGACCTACAGTCCCTTCAGACCCTCCCCAGGAGGGGGTTTTTGTCCAAGATGGCGACGGTGGGTCTTGTATCCAAGGAGGCAACCAGCAAGACGGGTTTCTACGGGAGTGATGGATGCGGCTCCCTACTGGGCGGTGTTAATGCTCTGGACAATTACCGGGCTAGCTCGCAGTGGCTGATTTCACGATTGCCAGGGATGACATAGATCCGGAGCCTCCCTACAGCTTTTATGCCTCGCTGACTTCATCAAGCTGGGAGTTCTCAGTGAAGAGACGTCCATCTGTGTATGTTATTTTGTCATTTATGTTGGCCGAGACGGCACGGGCGACTGAGGAGCCTAATCTAGGCCATCCCACTAACTTTAAAGTATACCCTCGTCTGATCCGGGTACCTATCATATCGACCAAACCCTAGGGGTGGATGAACAGCTTGGTTGACTGTGAACCAGGTGCCGCAACCAGGATTCGACCCTAACCGCTAAACCACGGAAGTCCATAAGACAGAATAGATACATGAATATATATATGGTTATGCACATTACTTTCCTACCTGGTGGCACGAAACACAATCTCTTAAATTTACGTTTATTGTATATGAATGGTTTAAAGCAAACAAATGAAAGAATAAATCAATCCATTGATGGCACGTCGCCCCTTGAATACCACATCGGTCCAATTCACTCCATCCCGTGCACGCCTTTCACCCTCCTGCATGTAACGGCCCCGATTGCTCAAAATATCTTTCACTCCATCCTATATATAATCTTTTTCAACCTTTCCTCATTGGCTCTCTCTTTTTCTCTAATTATTGCTCACACACATTCTTTAAACTCCTGACCCACATATGCTCTATCACTTCTGAAACCACATTGTTCTGTATATGCTTCCATCCTTTCAATCAGTACCCTCCCATACAACTTACCAAGTATACTCAACAAACTTATACCTCTGTAGTTTTCTCTGTTAGCTATTCTTCAATCATCCTCTCCCTTCATCGAAACCATTTCAGCACATTCTGTTCAGATCTCTCAATCAAGCTGCGGTCTTCACCACATTTTGCTCTTAAAATGCCGTACCTTACTTGAATAAACCTCCTTAAACTGCATACTGTCCTCAGACGTTTCAATTCCGACACAATCATCCACTTCCGTTCTCTCCTAAGACTAACAATCATACAATACAGTCTAATATACTCTTATATTACATATTAATATCATATACTGTATTACACTATCATATAGTATATCTTGCGATACAGCATACCATAATATACTGTATGATATATATATCTGTCAACATCATTTCTTCCTATCTTAAACACCACAACGAATCTTCGTACCATATATCTCTAATCGACTTCATATTGCCTTCCACAGAAGACATATGGCCACCAACTGCAGCAGAATTCACGAGAGCTTCGTCTTCGGCGAGGCACACAGCACCCATCCCAAGGTAAGGGGCTTGTGTCAAATCAATCATCCGTGGCTTCACGTCTTCGTCAGGAGGGTAAAACGCGTCTGCCGGGGAGCGGGAGTGACTTACCACACCCTTGAGGGAAAGCTGATGAGACAGGAGCCAGACAAGAAGAGTGAGGCAGAGCGCAAAAGAGAAACGAAACGATACGAAAAGAAAGGAGGAATTGGGTTAACAGTGTGGTAAACACGAAAGAATGGGAAGTTAGAGCGAAGGTCGAAAGGCTATATATACAGAGAGAGAGAGAGAGAGAGAGAGAGAGAGAGAGAGAGAGAGAGAGAGAGAGAGAGAGAAAGAGAGAGCATAAGAAAACGCTTCCAAATGTACGGCTTACCAATCGGTGGTCAGGCGTAGAAGCTACCAAGCAAACGGTACGAGGTTCGAATCCTTGCTGCTGGAGGCATTATGTATTCGATCAAAGTGCACCTTCATATATATATATATATATATATATATATATATATATATATATATATATATATATATATATATATATATATGAGACTACTGACGAGGAAGAGGGTAAGGACATTAATGTGTGGAGGAGGAGGGGATTGGAACAACAGGTGCCTCGGGCGGGGCAGGGACAGACACCGTTACCTGGCGGGGTACGAGACAGGTGGCGAGAGGCGATTAGGGTGGGAGGTGTTGTAGGTCTTGAAATCACCATTTCTGTCTGATTGGATGGATGGAGGACGGTTAGGAAGGATGGGGGAGGGGGGGGGAAGGGGTGCGTGGGGAATGGGGGGGGAGGGTTTGATTGATGGGTTTGGGGACCAGCTGGATGGGGGAGGGGGGTGGGTGATGGTAGTGGTGGTGGCAGGTAGCGTTTGGAGGGAGGAGGGAGGGAGGGAGGGTGTCTGGTTGCGAAGCCCTCACACAGGCCACTAGTCACCATTGGCCACCACCACCACCACCAGTCCCGCTGACCTTGGCATGTCTCCCACCATCCGGCCCAGCCCACACCTGCAGCGGTATTATTCACAACACATCGCCAAAGCTACGTTCTACGCCCTCACTCGCTCGCTACTACAACGATTCCCTTTTTTCGTCTTATTCACGCTGGTAGAAAGACTCCTTAGATCCTCATCCTCTGTCGTATACACGTCTACAAGCGATGACCCCAGGAAACTACCTCAACCCCTTCCAGAGAAGTCTATATATGGTGGTGATTATGTGGACTAACTATTTTGATACCGGTCATTAAGATAATGGCTCGGATCGCCCCGAGATGAGGCCGTCAGCCTTGAGAACCTGTTGTGTGTGGGTAGCCTTCGCGTGCTCCAGTTTTGTGTGTGGATCATAGAGCTGAATGTCGTATGAACTGAATTTGTCGGCAAGGTCGAGTGTTGAGAGCCTCGCTCGGTCTGAGACTCCAGAGAAGGTCGAGGAGGGAACTAGTCTTCATTGCTCTAGTTTCCAGCACGCCTTTGGGGGATCGAGGGAACGTTAATGTGAAACTCCAACCACCGAAATATCGAGAGTAGTGACATAGGCTGAAACACCATCAAGGTCTGGTCGACTCAATGTTCTTTAGTCCTGAACACCAACACGGTGGATGGCATTGGTATTCGCCAGTCCAAAGACCAGCAGGGTTAAGGGATTAAAAGCACGTTGGTAGGAACACTGACGATGGCGAGTGGGGTTCGAACCTGTTAGTCCTGACACCAACAACGGGAAGGGTTTATGTGTCCGTTATTCAGACAGTCGGAAAGGCCGAAGGATCTGGTCCCGTTAGTCGAAACGCCATCAAGGTCGAGGGAGTTGTAATCGTTCGTTCGAAGATCATAGGTTTGGTATACACACTTTTGAAGGCCGAGGGAGTGGTATTCATTCATCTGAAGGTGGAGGGATTATTATTCGTTATTTTGATGGTTTGAGGGACTGGTATTCGCTAATCTGAAGGTCGATGGATTTATATTAATTCCTCTGATATGTATTCGTTTGTGTGAATGTCGAGGGATATGTATTCGTTCGTTTGGAGGTCGAGGGATATGTATTCGTTCGTCTGAATGTCGAGGGATATGTATTCGTTCGTTTGGAGATCGAGGGGATTGATATTCATTAGCCTGAAAATGCCAGCAAGAATGAAATATTGGCACCTGTTAGTCCGAATAGCGAAGAGCTTATAAGAATGGCACGCGTTGCTCAGAACGCCCTTGTTTCAAGTGGCCCTGCACCCCCTTGTTTCAAGTGGTCCTGAACCCCCTTGTTTCAAAGTGGCCCTGAACTCCCTTATGTCAAGCGACACAAATAAATTCAGTTCTCGCAAGAATGGACGTTCCTTTTGTAAACGAACAAAAGTGTTGGTTGAGGATTCGCGTCACGTATGTTGACCAATTTGCTTATACATTTTTTGCTTCTTTCCCGGGAGGGGGTAAATGTTGACAAGGACAATTAAACACCCAACTCCTCTAAATCTGTTGACAAGGAAAAAAGGAGGAGACTTTTATTTTCTTTTTTAGTCTCGGAGTATTGCCTCTGAGAATCGACTTTTATGCAGGGAGCGTCCAATTATGAACTAGTACTTCGTTGGTCTGGTTGTATGGTTGATTTGTTGACTGGCTACTTGGGCATCGGGCCTGTCTTCTGTAAGGACCATTCAAGGGCCGCTGGGTTCAATTTATAATCACTAAACGAAAACGAGAACACCTTCAGTCGTTCAAGAATAAGCTAAGGCCGTATAAAATGCTACCTCCACATATAGTGAGAGAGCATTATGATTGCGTAATATTTTCTCTGAAATTTCTTCAAGAGTACTGAAAATACAGTGCGATGAAATTTATGTTCATCGTTGATAATACTTCCCCTGTCAATATATAACACAAATCTTTCTGTACTAAAATACATACGAGAAAATATCTCTCCAACTTCTACGAGAGGAAAAGAATTTACTAAACACGAATAAGTTGCAATCTCTATGCAAATCACCTTGCGTAAATCAACGTATATATTACACAGGTGAAACTGAATCCCAGCTCGCTTACGATAATTCAGCTGTGGTGTAAGAATGTTAGGGACAAATTGAAAATAAAAAGTGTATGGGCCAAAAACAAAAGAGAGCAAGAGTATGTAGTCTCAAGAATTTTCTTGAAGAATTATCCCCAACACCTGATGGTGTCCACAGATCTTTCGGTTGGAGGACATCAACTTGACAATGACGGCCACAATGACTCTGGCAGAGGAAATTCCGAATGCCAACTGTAAGAATGGGGACAAGCTTATTACACAACTAAATTTTCATTAAACAAAAACACAGATTTAGAGTTTCTTACATAGCACTGATAATATTTTCGTCAGTGTTAAACAATTTTTTCGTACTCTTATGAGGGAAAAATGGATTATTTGCTTGACTGGTTAATTGGTCTATAGGCAAATTAACTGCCAGGATCATAAAACGTAATCTGCATCTGTATATCATCAACCACTTCCTTAAAAAAACTCGAACACCTTTTATCAGGGTGTTGAGGTAAAAAGACGGAACAGCACAGAATAGCCGAGACCTACATTTCAACATCAAAAAATCGAGAGGAAATATCACATTGAAAAACGTATGTATCGAGGAGAACCTCACAATAAATTTCTGACAGCCTGTACAGTACATATCTTGGGCGCTGGTGGAACAATGTTTCAAATATAAATCAGTGCTTCTTCTTCAGTCAATAACAAAGCTTATGAAAATGCTAGTAAACAAGTTAACACGGTTTTGCAATCGTTTGCTGTTATACAAATGTATATGGCTTTCCTGCACGAGTTATGTTTCCCACTTACAGATGAACAATCTTGCACTAAGCTTTCTAAAAATGCCAAGAAACTTACGATTCATTGACCACTCACAGAAGCGAAACACATCTTTATTTACGACCCATAACTGAAAATAATGGTAAAGTTTTTGGTTAAGTGCGACACAAAAAACATGTCTTTATGATACGTGATTTTCTTTTGTAATGGTTCTGGGGTGTGTGGAGAATAGAAAAAATATGAAAATATATAATAATACTAATAATAACAATAATAATAACAATAATAATAATAACAATAATAACAATACCGGAGGAATATGAAAAACAGGGCAAAGGTAGAATAACTTATATAAGTGCTGGTAAAACACTTTTTGAACTTAAAAGAACTTAAGAAAGCCTTACTTTACTTTACCTAGTGTTATAGTCTAGATATATACCAGCGTCATTGTCGTGTACTGCCTACCTACCGCCACACGCAGCAGAATTTACACACCCACCAAAAACTGGATGTAAACACGAGAACACAACAGTCAAATGATTTTCAAATAACACTGAATATAAGGTTTATAAATGTCGGCTACGAGATAGAAGCTGGGTAAGGTTTTTCATAGGTTTTTAAGATTCCTAAACATGTTTTAAAGAATATAACATTTTTTTTAACCTCTCGCGTTTTCCCTGAACTTCATAGCCCTCCCCACTATCAACATATCAGTTATCGAACAATTAGAAGAAAACAGAAATAACGTTCCACCACTATTATCATATTTTCCAGACATTAACTTCACTCTCAATGCTAAACAAAATAAGTCAAATTTCAAACTTATTTTTGAGGAGCATCTATACGGTAATTTTACTGAGCTATGGAGCCGACATTACCATCGATTGTAAAAATAATGAAAGCACTAGGTTATATAACTAGGCTCAGGTTACCTGTGTAGTATTACTTGTGTAATCAGCTGAAACATCATTGCTAAACAAAAGTGGAAATATCGCCTATAAAACTTAAGTCTAAACAGTCAACATATCATGCATAATCAGTTGAAGTTTCATGGTTAGCAACACTGAATATATCAGCTGAAATCATATTCAGACAAATGTGGATAAATCACCTATAATCAGCTAAAACATTACCAAACAAAAATGGATATAATCAGCTAAGACATCATGGTCAAACAACAATAGACATATTACATAAAAACAGCTGAAACATCATGGCCAAACAACAATAGACATATTACATAAAAACAGTTGACACATCATGGCCAAACAGCACTAGGCTATCATTTACTATCATCTGAAACATCATGGCCAAACAAAACTAGGCATCATATTTATAATGACCAAACAACACTTGGCATACCATCTATAATCAATTGAAACATCATAGTCAAACAGCACTAGGTATGTGATCTATAATCAGTTGAGACACCATGGCCAATTATAATCACATGAAACATCATGGCCAAACAAGTTGATACATAATGTCCATATTAATTACCTCCAGCCGGCCAGCATGTGTACGACTGAAAAGCCAACAGTTACATATTATGTGGTTTCCCGGAAATATAATTACTTTACACTTTTCAAAGTAACCACGCTATGTGAACTTTCTGTATATAATTTCTGAAGGTTGCATTGTACTTGAAGTCATTTGTGATTCCTAAGGTATCGCAATATTTCGTCCTATTTTTCATTACTCACCATAATCACTAACATGCCAGTTTTCAGTGTACAGATCACCATTAAAGGATAGATTCCAATGTTAAACAAATATTTCCACTATATTGGTAACTAATTACTAGTAATATGACAAGAGTAATTGTTATGCATAAGACCTACCTTTTCCTAGCTTAGACAAATAAGTTCACAAACAAAATCTCTTGATCTTCGTCCAGAAATATATCATTGTCTCATCGAAAGCACATCAGAAATCTTCTGATATCACCCAATAATTGAATGATTTTGTCAATAATTAGCTGAATTAATAATCTAATAACATACTACAGCATTCTCTGTGGAACAGTGGAACAGTTGGAGGTAGAGAAACTACAAAGTTGATATCACAACTACGAAGAAGCTATGGTTATCTATACTTCCATCTATTAGGAGAGAAAGGTAAATGCATGATCGAGCGTGTTCATGCGTGCTCACAGTTGCAGCGACGAGAAAACTACAAAGTTGATTTCAACAAAACTTACAAATGCACGTCGTTCTCGGTGCCCCAGCGTTGTTCATACTTCCTTCCTCTTCAATGACCTCGTGGCATACACAGGATCTCTGTAATAACCCATCAGACCTTGCATATTCAACAAGGTGTTCTTCCGAGCGTCTTTAATGACCTTGGCAGGGAGGTCGCGGTCGAGCGTGGCAGGGTAACCCTACGTGGTGGGATGAAAAGTAAACAAAACATAAGTTCAACAATATCATAGTTTATTTAATAGATCTGGACTTCAATATCTACAAAAAAAGGAAATATTTACTATTTGAATATACCAATAATTATTTCATACTATTATACATTCTATTTACGTGAAAATTTGTATTGATGACTAAGACAATGAAAACTTTCGGAATGAAAACATCAGGTAAATCCAGACAGTCAGTCCACAAGACTGACAGATTTATAGAAATAACGGCGTTAAAGTAGTGGTAAAGGAAAACAATATCCTAACATACGTTTTACGGAGACCCGAGTCAATGTTACGGTGACAAATGTCCACGTTGTCTTCCAATTTATTCCAAAATACCACAAAAACACAAGCAAAAACAAACTACGTAAGTCCCCCGTCTTGCCTGAACCATGGTCAGGCCAGGACTGGCAATGTTTACGTCGTCTGACGCTAGGACGGGAAACCCAGACATCATAACAATCGCATCGGTAGTTACCTTGGCAAATAAACCCTTAATTTCTGTTGGAATTACAAGGATAAATTTTTGACACTTAAAATCATATATTTATATGTGTGTTGTTAAGAATATATCATCTGGCTGATAGATTTTGAGTAATATAGACGAAAATCTGAGCCGACTCTGCGGTTGTATACAGAGGCAAGCTTCGACAAGGCACGATGGTTTAGCAATGCTACTTGGTGCTTCTCAAGCCAGTGTATTCTAACGGCTTGATATGTTCACCAGTGTCATCTGCCACGTCATACAGCATCGGTACAGACAAGTACATACATGTACTTACAGCCAACATGATTTTAAGAGGACTGATGCTATGATCTGCGTAGTTTTAAACCCATAATAAAGGTGTTGTAGTGTTAATATATATTGCTCCAGTAAAGCAAGTAGCCTCGTCATGATTCAGTGGTTCGTTGTTCTTTGAATTCCTTTTCGTATTTGTCTCGTAATACACTGGGCGAAACTACCATAACATGGGCTTGGCAAGGGTAGCCTAATGTTGCTATTTCAGAGTCGCTTTCAACGCCATGCGATGGGCAGAGAGGGGAGGAACGAACACGGTACGCCAGCTGGAAATGCTATTGCCTAAGTCTCGTGCATATGGGAAATAAAAGTACTGATGATGGTAGTAATGAATACATCAGTAGTGAAACATGATATAAGGTAGAAAGTGATCGCGTTAAAGATGTTTTGATGATGAATACTAAAATGAATATTATACGTTCATGTTATATTCATAATACATAGGTGATGTTTGGTTCTACGTTGAATAAATGTGATCTACAAAATGTTGAGGAAAACAACCATCTGACCTACTTTTACGACTCCGTTCTGGGCTTTAAATAACATTATTGATTATATGCCAGTGAGCACTCAGCCCCGGAGGCCTCACCTTACCCAAAATGATACATGATACTTAAAGACGACCTACACAAGGCTAATAACAAAAAAATAAGCACCGACCCCAGCTGGGAAACCATTTTAGGTTCTTAACGCCATAACTGACATATATGCGTGGAGTACACACCAGGTCTGAACGTCTCAGCCTAGCGCAAATTATACAGACCACATAAATGTATATGATCACAAAGCTCAAACGAGATAGGTACATTACCGCCCCTTTAAAATACCTTACGCTAGAAACAAATACACAATTTTCTTCAAATTCATTACCATGGGGATATGTATACACCACTCTGAAGAGGGCTAAGATCAAGCTTTGTGAATTCCTTTGTGTGTGCACGTCTCTCTCTCTCAAACAGGACTAACATCTTTTTGTTGGACACGTAGCCAGAAAAACCTCTCAGACCTCGCATTTAAGACTCCAATCCGGGCTTTAGGTAGCATTACTGACAAATCCGTCCGGAACGCCCCATTCCGAAGGTCTCAGCTCACCCAGAATGACACAGAGAGTTGAATGTGATCTGCGCCATGCTGGAAATACAACCCCTAAAGCCTCACCTTTTGAATTCCGTTACGGGATTGAAATAACCTTCATATATATATTTTTTTTAAGTAACACGTATCATTTTGCTTAGACTGAGACTTACGGAACTCAGTGTTCCGGAGTAGTTTATCAGTAAGGTCATTCAAATCCCAGAGAGTTCTTCTAGAGGTGTGGGTTCTGAGGACTCTCTCGTTGACAAAGCGTAGCTCACATTCAGTTAAGTAATGTGGATCATTTAGTCTGAAATTAGATCCTTGGAACCAAGTCTTTCGGGGCAGTTTATTACCAGATAAAAAATATAAAAACGTCCTTTACTAAAACTGGTCAAAAGTAATTACAGTGTAATCAAGTCTGCCATCTTGACCTTCTGGCAAGAGGTGTTTCTTTTCCACTGCTGAAATGGTGTTCCGAGCTATTTTGATGTCACAGCTTTTGCTCCAACTCTTAATGTAATTCATCAGGTGTCAAAAGATAATTCTAAGACTACACACACACTATTGATATGGCTCGTTTAATGTATCAACACTATTTATATGTTCGTTCCATATAATTTCCTGGGAAAATGAATGTCTATTAAGGTAATAGACAGAAAATGGAAAGTTTATTGCAAAATTACGTCCCCGAACTGATAAAGATAACTATCCTCACCAATAAACGATAAACAGGCGTGATGGGTTTAAGAAAAAACAGTTCATTTCTGCCATCCACGAAGCCAGGAATGGAAATGTGAAACAACAGACAGTGCCACAAATCATGTTCTTTTGCAGAATTGTTTGGCCAGAGACAACAGAAAACGCCAGTTAGCGGCGGGGAATCTTTACTAGTTACTTTCAAAGGGACAAAAGTGCAAACATCGCTGACGTAAAGTCTCTAACCAATCCCGTTGTTTCTTTGAAAATGTGCAACTTTACTTAATTACTTAATTGAATGTGATCTACGCTTTGCCAACGAAAGAGTCCTCAGAACCCACACCTCTAGAAGAACTCTCTGGGATTTGAATGACCTTACTGATAAACTACTCCGGAACACTGAGTTCCGTAAGTCTCAGTCTAAGCAAAATGATACGTGTTACTTAAAAAAATATATATATATATGAAGGTTATTTCAATCCCGTAACGGAATTCAAAAGGTGAGGCTTGAGGGGTTGTATTTCCAGCATGGCGCAGATCACATTCAACTCTCTGTGTCATTCTGGGTGAGCTGAGACCTTCGGAATGGGGCGTTCCGGACGGATTTGTCAGTAATGCTACCTAAAGCCCGGATTGGAGTCTTAAATGCGAGGTCTGAGAGGTTTTTCTGGCTACGTGTCCAACAAAAAGATGTTAGTCCTGTTTGAGAGAGAGAGACGTGCACACACAATGGAATTCACAAAGCTTGATCTTAGCCCTCTTCAAAATGGTGTATACATACCCCCATGGTAATGAATTTGAAGAAAATTGTGTATTTGTTTCTAGCGTAAGGTATTTTAAAGAGGCGGTAATGTACCTATCTCGTTTGAGCTTTGTGATCATATATATTCATTTATGTGGTCTGTATTATTTGGGCTAGGCTGAGACGTTCAGACCTGGTGTGTACTCCACGCATATATGTCAGTTATGGCGTTAAGAGCCTAAAATGGTTTCCCAGCTGGGGTCGGTGCTTATTTTTTTGTTATTAGCCTTGTGTAGGTCGTCTTTAAGTATCATGTATCATTTTGGGTAAGGTGAGGCCTCCGGAGCTGAGTGCTCACTGGCATATAATCAATAATGTTATTTAAAGCCCAGAACGGAGTCGTAAAAGTAGGTCAGATGGTTGTTTTCCTCAACATTTTGTAGATCACATTTATTCAACGTAGAACCAAACATCACGTATGTATTATGAATATAACATGAACGTATAATATTCATTTTAGTATTCATCATCAAAACATCTTTAACGCGATCACTTTCTACCTTATATCATGTTTCACTACTGATATATTCATTACTACCATCATCAGTACTTTTATTTCCCATATGCACGAGACTTAGGCAATAGCATTTCCAGATGGCGTACCGTGTTCGTTCCTCCCCTCTCTGCCCATCGCATGGCGTTGAAAGCGACTCTGAAATAGCAACATTAGGCTACCCTTGCCAAGCCCATGTTATGGTAGTTTCGCCCAGTGTATTACGAGACAAATACGAAAAGGAATTCAAAGAACAACGAACCACTGAATCATGACGAGGCTACATGCTTTACTGGAGCAATATATATTAACACTACACCACCTTTATTATGGGTTTAAAACTACGCAGATCATAGCATCAGTCTTCTTAAAATCATGTTGGCTGTAAGTACATGTATGTACTTGTCTGTACCGATGCTGTATGACGTGGCAGATGACACTGGTGAACATATCAAGCCGTTAGAATACACTGGCTTGAGAAGCACCAAGTAGCATTGCTAAACCATCGTGCCTTGTCGAAGCTTGCCTCTGTATACAACCGCAGAGTCGGCTCAGATTTTCGTCTATATTACTCAAAATCTATCAGCCAGATGATATATTCTTAACAACACACATATAAATATATGATTTTAAGTGTCAAAAATTTATCCTTGTAATTCCAACAGAAAGTTAGGGTTTATTTGCCAACGTAACTACCGATGCGATTGTTATGATGTCTGGGTTTCCCGTCCTAGCGTCAGACGACGTAAACATTGCCAGTCCTGGCCTGACCATGGTTCAGGCAAGACGGGGGACTCATGTAGTTTGTTTTTGCTTGTGTTTTTGTGGTATTTTGGAATAAATTGGAAGACAACGTGGACATTTGTCACCGTAACATTGACTCGGGTCTCCGTAAAACGTATGTTAGGATATTGTTTTCCTTTACCACTACTTTGACGCTGTTATTTCTATAAATCTGTCAGTCTTGTGGACTGACTGTCTGGATTTACCTGATGTTTTCATTCCGAAAGTTTTCATTGTCTTAGTCATCAATGCAAATTTTCGCGTAAATAGAATGTATAATAGTATGAAATAATTATTGGTATAGTCAAATAGTAAATATTCCCTTTTTTTGTAGATATTGAAGTCCAGATCTATTAAATAAACTATGATATTGTTGAACTTATGTTTTGTTTACTTTTCATCCCACCACGTAGGGTTACCCTGCCACGCTCGACCGCGACCTCCCTGCCAAGGTCATTAAAGACGCTCGGAAGAACACCTTGTTGAATATGCAAGGTCTGATGGGTTATTACAGAGATCCTGTGTATGCCACGAGGTCATTGAAGAGGAAGGAAGTATGAACAACGCTGGGGCACCGAGAACGACGTGCATTTGTAAGTTTTGTTGAAATCAACTTTGTAGTTTTCTCGTCGCTGCAACTGTGAGCACGCATGAACACGCTCGATCATGCATTTACCTTTCTCTCCTAATAGATGGAAGTATAGATAACCATAGCTTCTTCGTAGTTGTGAAATCAACTTTGTAGTTTCTCTACCTCCAACTGTTCCACTGTTCCACAGAGAATGCTGTAGTATGTTATTAGATTATTAATTCAGCTAATTATTGACAAAATCATTCAATTATTGGGTGATATCAGAAGATTTCTGATGTGCTTTCGATGAGACAATGATATATTTCTGGACGAAGATCAAGAGATTTTGTTTGTGAACTTATTTGTCTAAGCTAGGAAAAGGTAGGTCTTATGCATAACAATTACTCTTGTCATTATTTATTTTATTTTATTTATTATACTTTGTCGCTGTCTCCCGCGTTTGCGAGGTAGCGCAAGGAAACAGACGAAAGAAATGGCCCAACCCCCCCCCCCCCATACACATGTATATACATACGTCCACACAAGTAAATATACATACCTACTATACATACATACCTAATATACATACATACTAGTAATTAGTTACCAATATAGTGGAAATATTTGTTTAACATTGGAATCTATCCTTTAATGGTGATCTGTACACTGAAAACTGGCATGTTAGTGATTATGGTGAGTAATGAAAAATATGACGAAATATTGCGATACCTTAGGAATCACAAATGACTTCAAGTACAATGCAACCTTCAGAAATTATATACAGAAAGTTCACAGAGCGTGGTTACTTTGAAAAGTGTAAAGTAATTATATTTCCGGGAAACCACATAATATGTAACTGTTGGCTTTTCAGTCGTACACATGCTGGCCGGCTGGAGGTAATTAATATGGACACTATGTATCAACTTGTTTGGCCATGATGTTTCATGTGATTATAATTGGCCATGGTGTCTCAACTGATTATAGATCACATACCTAGTGCTGTTTGACTATGATGTTTCAATTGATTATAGATGGTATGCCAAGTGTTGTTTGGTCATTATAAATATGATGCCTAGTTTTGTTTGGCCATGATGTTTCAGATGATAGTAAATGATAGCCTAGTGCTGTTTGGCCATGACGTTTCAACTGTTTTTATGTAATATGTCTATTGTTGTTTGGCCATGATGTGTCAACTGTTTTTATGTAATATGTCTATTGTTGTTTGGCCATGATGTTTCAGCTGTTTTTATGTAATATGTCTATTGTTGTTTGACCATGATGTCTTAGCTGATTATATCCATTTTTGTTTGGTAATGTTTTAGCTGATTATAGGTGATTTATCCACATTTGTCTGAATATGATTTCAGCTGATATATTCAGTGTTGCTAACCATGAAACTTCAACTGATTATGCATGATATGTTGACTGTTTAGACTTAAGTTTTATAGGCGATATTTCCACTTTTGTTTAGCAATGATGTTTCAGCTGATTACACAAGTAATATTACACAGGTAACCTGAGCCTAGTTATATAACCTAGTGCTTTCATTATTTTTACAATCGATGGTAATGTCGGCTCCATAGCTCAGTAAAATTACCGTATAGATGCTCCTCAAAAATAAGTTTGAAATTTGACTTATTTTGTTTAGCATTGAGAGTGAAGTTAATGTCTGGAAAATATGATAATAGTGGTGGAACGTTATTTCTGTTTTCTTCTAATTGTTCGATAACTGATATATTGATAGTGGGGAGGGCTATGAAGTTCAGGGAAAACGCGAGAGGTAAAAAAAAATGTTATATTCTTTAAAACATGTTTAGGAATCTTAAAAACCTATGAAAAACCTTACCCAGCTTCTATCTCGTAGCCGACATTTATAAACCTTATATTCAGTGTTATTTGAAAATCATTTGACTGTTGCGTTCTCGTGTTTACATCCAGTTTTTGGTGGGTGTGTAAATTCTGCTGCGTGTGGCGGTAGGTAGGCAGTACACGACAATGACGCTGGTATATATCTAGACTATAACACTAGGTAAAGTAAAGTAAGGCTTTCTTAAGTTCTTTTAAGTTCAAAAAGTGTTTTACCAGCACTTATATAAGTTATCCTACCTTTGCCCTGTTTTTCATATTCCTCCGGTATTGTTATTATTGTTATTATTATTATTGTTATTATTATTGTTATTATTAGTATTATATATTTTCATATTTTTTCTATTCTCCACACACCCCAGAACCATTACAAAAGAAAATCACGTATCTTAAAGACATGTTTTTTGTGTCGCACTTAACCAAAAACTTTACCATTATTTTCACTTATGGGTCGTAAATAAAGATGTGTTTCGCTTCTGTGAGTGGTCAATGAATCGTAAGTTTCTTGGCATTTTTAGAAAGCTTAGTGCAAGATTGTTCATCTGTAAGTGGGAAACATAACTCGTGCAGGAAAGCCATATACATTTGTATAACGGCAAACGATTGCAAAACCGTGTTAACTTGTTTACTAGCATTTTCATAAGCTTTGTTATTGACTGAAGAAGAAGCACTGATTTATATTTGAAACATAGTTCCACCAGCACCCAAGGTATGTACTGTACAGGCTGTCAGAAATTTATTGTGAGGTTCTCCTCGATACATACGTTTTTCAATGTGATATTTCCTCTCGATTTTTTGATGTTGAAATGTAGGTCTCGGCTATTCTGTGCTGTTCCGTCTTTTTACCTCAACACCCTGAAAAAAAGGTGTTCGAGTTTTTTTAAGGAAGTGGTTGATGATATACAGATGCAGATTACGTTTTATGATCCTCGCAGTTAATTTGCCTATAGACCAATTAACCAGTCAAGCAAATAATCCATTTTTCCCTCATAAGAGTACGAAAAATTTATGTTTAACACTGACGAAAATATTATCAGTGCTATGTAAGAAACTCTAAAATCTGTGTTTTTGTTTAATGAAAATTTAGTTGTGTAATAAGCTTGTCCCCATTCTTATAGTTGGCATTCGGAATTTCCTCTGCCAGAGTCATTGTGGCCGTCATTGTCAAGTTAATGTCCTCCAACCGAAAGATCTGTGGACACCATCAGGTGTTGGGGATAATTCTTCAGAGGAAAATTCTTGAGACAACATACTCTCGCTCTTTTGTTTTTGGCCCATACACTTTTTATTTTCAATTTGTCCCTAACATTCTTACACCACAGCTGAATTATCGTAAGCGAGCTGGGATTCAGTTTCACCTGTGTAATATATGCGTTGATTTACGCAAGGTGATTTGCATAGAGATTGCAACTTATTCGTGTTTAGTAAATTCTTTTCCTCTCGTAGAAGTTGGAGAGATATTTTCTCGTATGTATTTTAGTACAGAAAGATTTGTGTTATATATTGACAGGGGAAGTATTATCAACGATGAACATAAATTTCATCGCACTGTATTTTCAGTACTCTTGAAGAAATTTCAGAGAAAATATTACGCAATCATAATGCTCTCTCACTATATGTGGAGGTAGCATTTTATATGGCCTTAGCTTATTCTTGAACGACTGAAGGTGTTCTCGTTTTCGTTTAGTGATTATAAATTGAACCCAGCGGCCCTTGAATGGTCCTTACAGAAGACAGGCCCGATGCCCAAGTAGCCAGTCAACAAATCAACCATACAACCAGACCAACGAAGTACTAGTTCATAATTGGACGCTCCCTGCATAAAAGTCGATTCTCAGAGGCAATACTCCGAGACTAAAAAAGAAAATAAAAGTCTCCTCCTTTTTTCCTTGTCAACAGATTTAGAGGAGTTGGGTGTTTAATTGTCCTTGTCAACATTTACACCCTCCCGGGAAAGAAGCAAAAAATGTATAAGCAAATTGGTCAACATACGTGACGCGAATCCTCAACCAACACTTTTGTTCGTTTACAAAAGGAACGTCTATTCTTGCGAGAACTGAATTTATTTGTGTCGCTTGACATAAGGGGGTTCAGTGCCACTTGAAACAAGGGGGTTCAGGACCACTTGAAACAAGGGGGTTCAGGACCACTTGAAACAAGGGGGTTCAGGGTCACTTGAAATAAGGGGGTTCAGGACCACTTGAAACAAGGGGGTTCAGGACCACTTGAAACAAGGGGGTTCAGGACCACTTGAAACAAGGGGGTTCAGGGCCACTTGAAACTAGGGGGTTCAGGACCACTTGAAACAAGGGGGTTCAGGACCACTTGAAACAAGGGGTTCAGGACCACTTGAAACAAGGGGGTTCAGGACCACTTGAAACGAGGGGGTTCAGGACCACTTGAAACGAGGGGGTTCATGACCACTTGAAACAAGGGGGTTCAGGGCCACTTTGAAACAAGGGGGTTCAGGACCACTTGAAACAAGGGGTTGCAGGGCCACTTGAAACAAGGGCGTTCTGAGCAACGCGTGCCATTCTTATAAGCTCTTCGCTATTCATACTAACAGGTGCCAATATTTCATTCTTGCTGGCATTTTCAGGCTAATGAATATCAATCCCCTCGATCTCCAAACGAACGAATACATATCCCTCGACATTCACACGAACGAATACATATCCCTCGACCTCCAAACGAACGAATACATATCCCTCGACATTCACACAAACGAATACATATCCCTCGACATTCACACAAACGAATAAATATCAGACGAATTAATATAAATCCGTCGACCTTCAGATTAGCGAATACCAGTCCCTCAAACCATCAAAATAACGAATAATAATCTCTCCACCTTCAGATGAATGAATACCACTCCCTCGGCCTTCAAAAGTGTGTATACCAAAACTATGATCTTCGAGCGAACGATTACAACTCCCTCGACCTTGATGGCGTTTCGACTAACGGGACCAGATCCTTCGGCCTTTCCGACTGTCTGAATAACGGACACGTAAACCCTTCCCGTTGTTGGTGTCAGGACTAACAGATTCGAACCCCACTCGCCATCGTCAGTGTTCCTACCAACGTGCTTTTAATCCCTTAACCCTGCTGGTCTTTGGACTGGCGAATACCAATGCCATCCACCGTGTTGGTGTTCAGGACTAAAGAACATTGAGTCGACCAGACCTTGATGGTGTTTCAGCCTATGTCACTACCCTCGATATTTCGGTGTTTCTTTTCCATTGTTGAAATGGTGTTCCGAGCTATTTTGATGTCACAGCTTTTGCTCCAACTCTTAATGTAATTCATCAGGTGTCAAAAGATAATTCTAAGACTACACACACACTATTGATATGGCTCGTTTTATGTATCAACACTATTTATATGTTCGTTCCATATAATTTCCTGGGAAAATGAATGTCTATTAACGTAATAGACAGAAAATGGAAAGTTTATTGCAAAATTACGTCCCCGAAGTGATAAAGATAACTACCCTCACCAATAAACGATAAACTGCCGTGATGGGTTTAAGAAAAAAACAGTTCATTTCTGCCATCCACGAAGCCAGGAATGGAAATGTGAAACAACAGACAGTGCCACAAATCATGTTCTTTTGCAGAATTGTTTGGCCAGAGACAACAGAAAACGCCAGTTAGCGGCGGGGATTCGTTGCTAGTTACTTTCAAAGGGACAAAAGTGCAAACATCGCTGACGTAAAGTCTCTAACCAATCCCGTTGTTTCTTTGAAAATGTGCAACTTTGAGGAGTCCTTTGTTTGTCGGCTTTGTGTGTGTATGTGTGTGTGTGTGTGTGTGTGTGTGTGTGTGTGTGTGTGTGTGTGTGTGTGTGTGTGTATACTTGTAACTACCCAACTGTACTGTAAAAGGAAGGAAGTTCTCCACTGGTTGGACACCTCGAGTCCACTTCATAAACCAGCAGGTATCTCCCTACCGCCAATCATTCTTCAGCACATACCATGGCCATTTTTTCCCCCGATATTCATTAACGCTATTGACACCATACGCCCCTCATCCCCCTCATGTTCTCAGCTGCCACATCACTCACCCTTGCATTAAGATTACTTGGCGCTATAATTCAATCACTTGCACCTAAGCTGCCCCATCCATTCTCCACTTCTCTCACTTCTTGGTGCAGTGAGGGGTCCTCAACACCTAGGGGTCGCTGCTATCCCAAGATGAGATCGCAAAGCAGTTTTCTCTGGGTGTTGAAGAGTTGTATACGGTTGTCAAGACGTATCTCTCTCTCTCTCTCTCTCTCTCTCTCTCTCTCTCTCTCTCTCTCTCTCTCTCTCTCTCTCTCTCTCTCTCTCCTCATACCCTCGTCTGCTTGCACTCTCTCCCACGTCTTTGAATTCCACGTTTTATAAAACTGCTGAGATAAAAAGAAGAAAAGCCTTTGATCAAAAGGAATACAGAGGAATTCAAACAGCAACAGACCATTGTGTGACTTCGAAAGGCTGTTTGTAATACTGGAAGATGTCACGAACTAACAGAATTGTGTGGTAAAAGCTAGAAGGCATGCAGATGATTTAAAGAAAATGTAACCTACAAATTGTTAAATTAACCAGAAGCGCATAGTCGAAATGAAAATTTGCAGGTTACTCTCTCTGAATTATCTTTCTGTATGCCTTCTAACTTTTACCACACCATACAGATGAATATACAAAGGAATATAAACAGCAAAACACCACTGGTTCCTAACGAGGTTGTTCGTAATAGTGGAAGAGAACAAACACCCTTAGAACTTATGACCATTTAATCAGTGGGTATACAGAAATAATAATATCTTTGCCTGGTACGTTGTTGGTCCAATTCTTGGTTTCAATAAACTTCGTTTTCTGATAGACAGGCCACAAGGTAAGTAAGCATATTTTGGAATTGCTATTAACCCTGAGCTGTTTCGCGCTGGACCTTCTTTCAGTTCTCTCTGCCGCCTTTATTGTCTGGTTTTGCTAAATCCTTAACCATAATCAAACTGTTTTATTCCTGGTTGGGCTCGCAGTAATGAAATGGGTCAAGTTGAATAATAAGAATGGTTGACACCTACCGTCTTATAATAACCCCTCTCTCTCTTTCATCAAATTACATCCTCAATCACATCAACTTTGAGCTTATTTGTTTGCACCCTTTAAACACAGCCCTGATCTTCATTCAGCGGCAAGAAAACCTCTTTCCCTCTCCACTCACATCTACTAACCCTGGGATTAACACCATCATTGCTCGCGAATCAATCCACCACTTTCTTCTTCATAATTTCTTTCTTCTCTCATAGCCAACAAGTCAATCAGGCTTCACTCATCAACCAGGCAATTATCTTTCCCTTGATATCATTCAGGATGAAACCACGTATATTTAGACACATCCAGTCCTTAAGCTTCCGAGAAGGAGTCACTTAATGGTTTCGTTCCCCTATTAGCACCTCTGTTGGCAACAACACACACACACACACACACACACACACACACACACACACACACACACACACACACAAGAAAAGAAGGACAGACGGACCTTAGCCAAAATAATGACCACTAGAACTAGAGAGGGACTAGTGAATGTGCAAACACCCGGAACTGTGGTATGCACGAACGCACAGGTATTTCCAGATAAGATCTACTGCATTTGATGCAGTATGCGTGCATGGCTTGGGGTTGTTCTTATGACCATGTTGCGCGTACATATTATGCATCACATTAACCATTCTGTTTACTAACACTATCCCCACCGGATGTGGGTGTGTGATACGAATCAAAATGGCTTTCCCGCCGAAGAGGAACAGCGAGACTGATCGTGTCTGTAAGTTTTAACTGAGTCGTTGTTGTGCTGACGTCTAGAACCTTGAGCCCCTAACACTCCCGTCGCTCTTGCGTATTGACACAACACACTGAATAAGATAAGAGGGTGTGGTCCCTGTTTATTCATGCAGGCCTTAAATGGCGATGGAGCAATGGTCGAACGAAAGGCTCGAATATTATAATGTTGGACAGCCTTTTCAAACAAAGTAATCGTATCCTTTCGTTCCTATTGCCCCCTGCAAAAAAGAAAAATAAAAATAAAAAAGGTTGAGGTGGTGGCGGTGGGAGGTGGATAGGAAATTCGAAGTATGAACTTGAGAGTTAGGATTTGATGCCAAGAGACTGAAGCACGTAGGTGGGAGAGAGATCCCATGTGGGCTGCGGCAGGAGAGGTGCTGAGAAAAGTCTTCTTCAGCAGGGGTTGTCATGGTGTCGAACTAATCATACGATAGACCCTCTCCTTTAAGACCTGCGTGTGGCTAGTGGTAGGGAGGGGTTTCCAAAGGTCGAGACCCATTTCTTCTACTGTGGACGTGGATGGGCGCTAGGAGGCCAGCGGAATATAGAGGAGGCCGTGTGAAATTACTATCTTAGAGATACGGGGTTCAGGGCAAGCTATGGATGGTCGATGAACGCTCCTAACCCCCCTTGTTCAGGTAGTGTATTAGCTAGGAGGGAGATAGGAGTCATCAGACGCCATTCCTAGGACAGTTGTAGAGGAGGAGGGGAAGGGGTGGATAGTGGGAAAGAAAAGAAAATAGCTTACCCTCAATGTGGAACGGGAGTGCTGAGTGGAACCCGCGCCACTGTATCCTGAGACGAATCAGAAAGGAGGACAAACGGGAGAAGGATGGGAGATCCCTTTATCTTTAGCCTGTAGGACCTGCTCACTCTACGTATGTACAAAGGGCCTCCACATCTCGTATTCCTAAGACTGGGTCTTGATGTTGAGCGGCAACACTCCACCTGGCACAAAGAGACCTGTGACGTATAAGATATACAAGCCTCCCTTTATATCACTCGTAAAAATCGGGTAGATAAAACGCCACTCTGCCAGACACGCGACAATGGTGCCCATTTTTCTATAACATCCCTCTTCCTGCGAGACGGCCGTATACCGTAAGGCATGTCTAACACGGTCAGTACGCAAGACTGAATGCTCTCTCGTCCTAGAGTGTAATATGTTTATCCAGACGAGTAGATAGCTAGGTCAAGACGGGGCATCCTTTCAAAATAATTAGCATTGGGGCGGTTTTCCCAGTAGGTGCATTAGTTTCTTCCTCTCAGCAATCAAGGGGGCAGAAAAGAAAGACATATTTTGCCTCAAGAAACGACGCAGATATTGGTAAGGTAGTTAACGCCTTTGCACATGGATGGGCCATTTGTGAAGAAATGCCCCGGTAGTGGAAATACCTATAAGATATGCCCTGGTTGGAGAGGCCCACAAAAAAAGAGAAAAACGGCGTGGACTGAGTAGTTTACATCTCCTGCAGTGCTCAAACGTCCTCCTCCGTGCCTTATTTGGGGGTCAGCAGGCTGGGTTCCCGCTGGCCAAGTGACCTTTACCTTGTGGGGAGACAAAAGACCAAAATGTAACTACGAACGTCATATGACCACCTGTGGAATTATATATACAAGGATGTGTTGTTTTCTGGTTGTGTCAGCAATAACAGATTACATTACAAGGTTTTATTGACGTATGAATATATATATATATATATATATATATATATATATATATATATATATATATATATATATATATATATACATACAGATAGAAAGGCAAACCTTATGACGTTTATTCCCCACAGATGGATAGATAGAGACAGACAAACAGACAGACAGACAGACAGAGACAGATGTTTATAGTGTCTCAGATCAAGGTCGTATCAGACCCATGAGTCTCATTCATCATCAACCACCAGGGGATCTCTCAATCCCCCCTTACCATTATCTGGACTTACCCTCGCGCGAAATACCCCTGGAATAGCCTTGCCAAAGCGAAGGACATTGCTAGGCCGGTGCGCTAAACTGTGGCCCACTTAGTAAGCCATCTCTGAGATGGCTTCCCCCAGCGTCTTAGCCTTTGATCCGGCCAGCCATGATCTTCACACGAGGCGCCAAAATATTCGACTCCCCTGATCGTCTTTGAGACACAGGATCGTTCGGCTTGTTATCATCTGCAAGGGTTTGGGCTGTATCGCGGTCACTGTGTTGCCGGGCGCGCTCTGTGAGAACTCGACTGAGGTATTCTGTGACCTCGACTGAGGTATTCTGTGACCTACAGAGCTTCATCTTCCCTTCCTGACAAACAGCGATGAGGGTGAAGGGAGGGAGAGGGGGGGGAAGGGAGGGAAGGATGGAGGGAGGGGTGGTGAAGGGAAGGAGGGACCTTGAGCAGGAAGATATTGTGGCATGAATTTTGATGCAGATACATCGTTCTCTCTCTCTCTCTCTCTCTCTCTCTCTCTCTCTCTCTCTCTCTCTCTCTCTCTCTCTCTCTCTCTCTCTCTAGCCTTCAGGCGGATCACGTCACACACACTCACAATTATTTTTTTTTTTCCATCTAGTTCGTGGTTCCCAGTACATGCCATGGAGTTCGTGGAGTTTCCTACAATTCGTTTGAGCGCTTGGCTTTGATTCTTCTTCCTCATCAGGTCACATGATGAGACGATGAACTTCACTGGACCATTGGCTGGTTTGAGTTGGAGAACTCTTGCCACCTCTTACTTATTAAGCACATGGCTTAGCAAGCGGTGGATTCGAACTTATATGGGCCTGACCCAGTGCAGGCCTGCGCTAACTCATGGTCATATACGCTAACCACTAAACCACGGAGGCACCGTGTGTGTAGAGAGAGTTCTACATTTGTATGGCCTTGGGTCCTGAAATTTCCCTACTGTGGAGTAGCCTTTTAAACCCAGTTTATCGTGTGTGTATGTGTGTGTGTGTGTGTGTGTGTGTGTGTGTGCGTGTGTGTGTGTGTGTGTGTGTGATAATCAGCACACTCCACGCGTTTTTACTTTGGGACTAATACATAATGGAATACAGTGGATATAACTCACGAGGGAAAAGTTCAAATCTCTTCGCTCCATACGTGCCCAGACTGCGAATGGAATGTGACATGCATAAAATATTAGTCAGAGAAACTACGACCGTACACTTTTGTGCAGAGATTATTGAATAAAACAGTCGGTCCACAGTCAGCCCAGCTGTTCCTCCACCCCCAGGGGTTGGTCGATGAAATGGGTACCTGGCTCAGGCTAGGATATATTTTTTTTTTTTTTTTTTTTTTCAAACTATTCGCCATTTCCCGCATTAGCGAGGTAGCGTTAAGAACAGAGGACTGGGCCCTTGAGGGAATACCCTCACCTGGCCCCCTTCTCTGTTCCTTGTTTCGGAAAATAAAAAAAAAATAAAAAAAAAACGAGAGGGGAGGACTTCCAGCCCCCCGCTCCCTTCCCTCTTAGTCGCCTTCCACGACACGCAGGGACCACGTGGGAAGTATTCTTTCTCCCCCATCCCCAGGGAAATATATATATATATATGGGAAACGGAGTATGTGAAAGTTATATCAAAACTCACTGACGTTCGGTCACGGCGTCATGCGCGGCCAGCCTGCGCACCAAACGACGTGTCTCGTTTTCTTTGCTACGCCCACACCTATCTCATTCTTTCTAGTAACTCGATCTCATGACACAGTTGTGTCAGTGAAACCTGATGATGTCTCACCACCACACGCTGTTCCGGATAAAAACATGTACAGATGTTCTACACATGTTTACACACAAGATTCTTGTAGTTGAAGAAAACATTTTGATGGGTCACTTTTGGGGATACCCAGAGAAGACCCCAAGCTGGAAATGTGAATAAGATAATGTCAAAACCAAATATGCTAAAAGTCTTTTTGAAGATGTGATACACAAGACGTGTCACTTCTACGACAAACCACATCTCAGATGTGTGTGTTTTCGAGTACAACTGTCATGAGCCAAGAACCCCAACGTAAAAGAATACACAGACCACACAAAGTAAATTTATGTGGCCTCAAATCTATCCTGAACACATGAAGATGCTTGTTTAAAAGATGCCTCGGCTGGTGGATCTGCTTGACACTACATGTCTAACGAGCAAGGATAATTCACAAGTGTATGATGAGCAGACTACCTGGGTTGTGTGTGCTAGGATATATATATATATATATATATATATATATATATATATATATATATATATATATATATATATATATATATATATATATATGTATATATATATATATATATATATATATATATATATTGTTAATGGGATGGCCACAGTAGCCCGTGTCATCTCAGCTAACATATAAGAAAAGATAAATGTTCGGATCATTTGCTTGAGTGTTGAACTCGAAGGCTCTAACGTTGTAAGGTACAAGGAAACACTCGTTTGTCTTATTCTAAGAAACACCATGAGACATCTTGGTCAACCTTCATTTCCACTGGTGATGGATGTTAAACCTGGGTTACGCCAGGACACAGCAGCTGAATCTTTCTTGCCTGTGTGAATCTCCGATTACTCTATGAATACAGGGCAGCTATTGATACAGTCTTCTTCAAAAGATTCATGGGGACCTCATTTGCACAGGCACAGGGAGGAGCCCATGCATATATGAATCTGCTTGTCTTGTTCAGTTCTGTTAACGAGAACAGGCAAGCGCGATGTATATTTGTATTCTCTTGTCTATTAAATGGAACAGAAAAGGGAGTCAAAAGGGCCCCGGATTGGGTGTCTGAATGTCTGATGGGTGTATCCAAGATGAGAAGCGTAAGTTTTTTTTTTTATAAAGAAACTGGATGTTCCAGGTCTGATTGAAACAAAGCTAAAGAGAACGAAAGAAGAATGGTTCAGAGATGTCTTATGGGTAAAGTCAGGAGGTGAGAGCAACAGCTAAGGAATGGGTAGCATTGCTGCTGAAGAAGCTGTGGGAGAGTGTGTGAAAGCTTGCAAGAAAGTGAGCCCTAAACTAATGTGAGTGGACTATTAGAGCTTCTGTCGCTGGACATAATAGGACAGGAATATACGCGAAAGTTTTGGGAGGAATTGACTGAGTGTGGTGGTAAGATGATACAAGAGTAATCAGAAAGGTTTGGTCATATAGGGAGGATGAGTGAGGAGAGACTAAGAAACTACTCATGTCGGTAGTGGAGAGATTAAGGAGAATGGGAGACCGAGGAAGAAGCGGAAGGATGGAGTGAAAGATACTTTTGGTGCTCGAGGCCTAAATATGCAGGAGGGTGTGAGGCACGCAAGGGATAAAGAAAATTTGATCGATGTAGCATACAAAAACGACGTGCTTTCAGTGGGATGAACTAGGGCATATGAAACGGTGATGTGTGGGAAAACTACGGTAAGTGTCCGTGTGGCTTGGCTGTGGATAAGGGGGCTCTGGTTTCGGTGTAATACACATGAGAGCGTGTAGATGTGAGCAAATGATGGTCAACAATGAACCCTCCAGTAATCTTAGCTGTAATGCCTTCGAAGACACTATCAGTTAGGATACTAACCGAACTTATCCTGTTCTAATATATCCTAACCTATATAGAATAGAATAGCTGAGGAAAGGGTAGGAATATTCAGGTGATCAAGTGACGGTAAGGTTAATGAACCTTAACCGGATGAAATGTTAAGCAAGCGCCCTGAAACAGACCTTATACCCGACGAACACTTGGACGGACATGGTGTGTCAGCCTCCGAGGCGAGAAGCCCTTTAAACAGGCTACCTGAACCCCGAGATGCGTCCGTCTCCCTGGACCCTCATATTCCGAGCTTGTACGAGGCTGTGAATAAACGTGGCTTGATTAACGCCGTCTGCCTCCACCATAGGATTCTAAATGGTCGGTCTGGTAACCAAAGCACAGCACTCATGCTGGAGTTAGTGCAATGCCTCTGCTTGGAGCGTCGCTTATTCCATATATATATATATATATATATATATATATATATATATATATATATATATATATATATATATATATATATATATATTATTCTTGGAAATCACTATGACATATACGATTATAAAGCGGGATAATACTGTTTTGTGAAATGAAAGAGATACGAGATACACAACAGTGTTTTCTACTCTCTCTTCCCCCCCACCCATCTCACCCATGTCCCCACCCACCCTTCGTAAACCCTCTCACATTAATTGCTCGCCAGCCTGAGGACATTCATCCTCGCCTAGAGGAGATATTGGAGCTGTCAGCGCCACGCGGAATAAAAATAACCCAAGAGCCTCATCTCATCAAGAGCTGGGGGGG